>NC_091117.1:158047687-158347687 GCF_040183065.1 Periplaneta americana
ACAATATCCTTCGCACGAGCCCGTACGGCGATTCGTGCTATAACTATGGAGAGTTTGAATCTTCAAAACAATAATAATACCTACTAATAATAAAATAGTAAAACAACAGTTATTATTATTACTACCGTTATCATTAATTATCACAATTACAACTAATCTAACTTCAAACCAAATTTCACAAAAATAATAAAAATAAAATAAAAGTAAGATATGAAAATAGAGAGAAAAAATACAGTGAAACATATATATATATATATATATATATATATATATATATATAAACAATTCAATTCCTAATTGAAACTGCACGAAATAATCCAACTAATGAATATAAAGGTAATACATAAAAACACACGCAATAAAATGCAAATAGAAAAAAAAGACACAATAAATACAAAAAGAACATTATCTCCTAATTATCTCATTCGCTCAGTGTTAATACTACTCATTACAACATTAATAAATAACTCTTTTCCTTATTTCCTCGGCTCCCTCCCCCTCGGCCCAAGTTTCTGTATACAGAGTTGGCACTAAAAGATACTGTACTGTAATTGTATTTTTTTTTTTTTTGTTTGAACTGTATTTTAATAATATTCTTTTAATGTATAGATAATTATTTAACATATGCATATGCAAATTAACAAGTAATATCCATTCTTTAAATTTTACTTTTGAATCTAGAAAAGTCCTAAGGAATATGGTATCTACAAATGCTTTTGTGTCCTGCTTTTTGAACCAGGTGCCCTCTTTTTCTCTCAAGAGTATCTGGCAACCCTACCTGAAAGAGGAACATCTTGGCTATGAAATTAGTAAGTGATATGAAGTAAAGCAGAGCTATAGAGTGCTTGAAATATTGTCTTCTGTGGATCTTGTCTGTTGCATTATAACGTTTACTTCCACAAAGGAAGTCACTTAGACTGAAAGCGGGTCACTGCGGCATCTGACACAGCTGCGGTTCAAATGTATTTCTGGAAACTCTGCTATCCCGATAATAATGTTCAGAGGCGGGCATAGCACTTTGAAGTTCATGAAGTTATATTAATTTTACAGCCAGCTTCAATTTCGATTTCCGGCCGTTGCACTATGTTACGTGATTATAGAACCGGAAGAAATAGTATTACCTAATTTCTCCTACATTAATTTCAAATCTATAAACAGTGCATTTACCTATTAATTTCTTTGTCGAGATTCTGTGAAACAAGTGATATACATTCGAATATTAATCCATATGGCTCTGCAGTATCAACTAATCGGAGGAAATGGGTTTAGCAGATTAAAATTTATAACGGCTGTACTTCTGAAAACAGGTTTCACTTAATACGGCGCCGTTCGAAAAGTGACATTAGCAAGTAACAGTCCGCTTAATATGATTCTGCAATAAAATATCGAAAAGTATATATTACATTACATATACAGGGTGTTAAAAAGAATCCAATATTTTAGGAGGTGATAGTATGCATCAAAACAAGAACAAAATATGTCTAATAAACGTGAGTCCTACAACACATACTTTCTGAGATCTGAACACTTGTTCATAGGAGATGATCACTGTGATGTCCATTTAAGGCAATGCTTTTTTCTACCCTACAACACAACAGGCTGCTAGATAATCACACCGTAGTTAACACCCCTGACATGGAATACTGATACGTCGCAAAGAATACTGAAAACAAAAGTCTGGTTGCGGATATGAGCAGGGTTCAGCAGAGATGATATTGTGAATTTTCGTAATCAGCATGTGTGGGCTGATGAAAATCCCCATGCAGTTGAAGAAATAAGACATCAACACCGATTGTCAATCAACGTATGGGCAGGCGTTCTTGGCGATAGATTAAGGGCTATATGTGCTACCACAGAGATTAACTTGGGTTCGTTATCAGGACTTTCTTATTAACGTATTGCCTACCTTGCTGGAGAATGTGCAATGTCAACAAAGACTACAGATGGGTTCATGCATGATGGCACACCAACACATTTTCTCCGCAACAAGCGTGAACACCTGACGCTGACATTTCAGGACCGCTGGATTGATTGGGAGGCCCCACATCTTGGTCTGCTCGTTCCCCAAACCTAAATTCCCTAGACTCTTGGTTATCAAGAACAACCAGGTCATTTTCAAAGAGTGCGTGATTCCTTACGCAGAGGAATGCACTGCCATGAATGGACATCACATTGAGCACCTCCTATGAACAAGTATTCGTATCTCAGAAATTATGTGTTGTAGGACCCATATTTATTAGACTTTTTTTCTTGTTTTGATGCATACTAGCACCTCCTAAAATATTGGATTTTTTTAAAACAATTTGTATAATTTATTGGCATACTTTATAAAAAGTGCTCGAATTGTCGACTATTCTCTCTAATGCACATTGACATCTTTTGAAAAGATTTCTAGACAAGACTGATTTTCATCGCTAAGTGTGGTTATTTTAATTAAATTTACGAATTACTGTTGTCTTGTAAGACGTTAGTTTTAACAATTTCGTCGCTTTCCAAAGTGGTCTCGATTACAAAAGGCATAATAAATGTACACTCAAATCTGTACGGTTCAAAAGCCGCCGTGATGAAAAATATCGTCCGAATGAAAACTAAGAAAAATTACAACTGTGCAAACTAGAAAATAAAATTAAATTTAAATGTCATTTTGAGAGTTCAGATAAGTTTATGAATAATAATATCAAGCAATTTGGTTTTTATTTTCAGTCAATCACTTATCAGGTTAAGGCAGCAGAAATAGATTCTGTTACATCAAATTACAATATATTAATAAGCATCACGAATATTTTCGACTTTTTTTATGCAAGTCATCTTCAGGTGAAATATTACTAACAAACAAGTACAATTGAACGTAGGTGAAATACTATACTATGCACGCTATTTAACTCCTTAAAAAAGCATGCAAGGTAAAACCTTTACTTGTGTTTTATAATATGTGTTTTGTAACTTTATATTTTTCACCTACGTTCAATTTTACTTGTTTGTTAGTAATGTTTCACCTGAAGATGACTTGCATAAAAAAGTCGAAAATATTCGTGATGCTTACAATATATTGTAATTTGATGTAACGGAATCTATTTCTGCTGCCTTAACCTGATAAGTGATTGATTGACTGAAAGTAAAACCCAAACTATTTGATATTAGATAATAAAATGCAAGAAAATAACGTTCGGGCTTTACTGATTATCAGGAGAAAATGTGAAGATTTTTTTCTTAATTTATAGTAAAGTAAGAGACTGTAGAAATAAACAGTTATGTCTCTCCATAGTGCCCTCTGATTGAGTTTCTGGCTGATATGTACGTGTATTTTCAGGCAGTACATCTCAATTGATGATATGTATCAGAGGAAGAACAATTGTTTGTATGCATATGAAGTCTGACTAGTGTAATATGTAGCTAGTCGGCGATGTATGCAATGGAGGGGGAAAGGAACTGGCATCCTACCCCATTATCTCCTGGCCTACTTGCCTCATAAGTGGTGCCTGCTTGGTATCTCTTGTGAGGTTCAAACTTGTCTTCGGACAGTTGACAAAACAACAACAACAACAACCTCTCCTTAGAATGAGTTCTATTGGAATTTATTGCATCTTCTGAAGAAGCAAGGCAACTTTCTAAATGTTAAAGAGACACTACATAGCTGTTAGCATAAAATATGCGCCCAGTTTATGAAGGATGGTGATGATAATATGATCATTAAGACGAATAGTGAGTCTAAGCGTATTCATGTGCAAGTTCTCCTCTTGATTAAATGGAGATACGTTTATTGTTAAAATTAACATTATGGTCTTAATATGACAGTAATACGAATGATGATGATGATGATAATAATAATAATAATAATAATAATAATAATAATAATAATAATAATAATAATAATAATAAGCCACCGGCGTAGCTCAAACGGTAGTGCGTTTGCTTACTGATCCGGAGTTGCATTTGGGAATGGGTTCGATTCAAGCTCGAATGTTTAGCTGGTTAGGATTTTTTGAGATTCTACTCAACTGTAAGACAAATGTCAGGTAATCTCATGGCGGATTCTCGGTTTCATCTCGCCAAATACCATCTCGCTATTACAATTTTCTTCTGCGCTAAATAATGTAGTAGTTGATAGAGCGTTGTAAATATCAGACTAACATAATAATAATAATAATAATAATAATGTCTTCATGTATAGCTATTACGTCTGTTCTTGAAAACAGTTGAAGATCAAGCGAATTTCTCATAAATATAATAAGTAAAGAAGTAAATAATAATAATAATAATAATAATAATAATAATAATAATAATAATAATGTTTATTGAACATTTGTATTTAGTCAAGATAGTTACGCGATAAACTCTCTTCAAGATATTATTTTAAGACCTTACGTCTTATAACTTTGTCTTGTAACAATTTATACACATAATCATGTTAATTATTGTTTGTAAGATATAGATCTATACGATAAATGTGTTACAGTGTCACAGTAGTGCGTACGGATACATTATTTAATATGAGTCATAGATATTTGTACAATGTTTTGAAATATAAGCCGACCCTACGTACACAGTTGTATATTAGTTAAGAAGTGAATCTGCTGTAAACTTCTCTTATAAAAATTTGTAGCGTTAGCATAAAATGTGGAATAAGTAGGAGAAGTTTACAAACTCAGAATCACACAGCATTTTTAACTTAAAACTACAGTCTCACTGGGCGATATTCCGTACTTTGTATGGAGACGCGCGGAAAAAAGGAGACGGCAGAGCTATAATTAAATGAACAAATGTTCATCGACATTTGAGAGAAGTGTTCCGGATGAACGCACACAACAGAAATAGGAGATATCGGTATTAAAGAGAGAGAGAGAGGAGGAAACGAGAACAGAAAATGTAAATAGATTCTCTTGATATTGCAGCACCACAAGGAACAGACTAAATTGTGATGCCATAGCACGTGCAAGAGTTTGAGCAAATAAAATAAGAACAAAGCTTACACAGATTTGAGTCTTTTATTCAAGTCATGCTTACAAATAGACAAATGATTCAGTACGCGTGGAAAAATCCAGAATAGAAGAGGGGAAAGGTTTTCTTTCCGATGTTATTTATAGTAGTGGAAATTTTCAGTCATTGTGTAATTTTACGTTGTTTGCAGAATAAAAGCTTTTAAATGAGGCACTCGGTGATTTGTTCCTCAATAAAATTCCAGGCATTAAGTATATGTGCTCAAGTCGTAATTGAAACCCTCAATTTATCGACATTCACGGTTAAATTGCATCATTTGCCAGAAATCTGGTTCAGTGGTTTGAGAAACCCCAATGTTAGTACTGTTCTTTGTTTTCTTAATAGGAACTTTCTCGTACAATGAAGTTGATTAAAGAGAGCATGATTGTAATTGTGTTACATTATCATCATCAGCAAAATTTACACGATGTGATTCTTTACATCCTTTCTTTCCTATTCAACAAGAACCCTGCAGTTATTAATCTTAAAATCACTTATTAGATATATTTGCATTTGTTTCTCCTTACACTGTATGTGACATACACTTGAAAATATCATATTTTCATTCTCTTAAGGGGTTAGGTACTGCTTACGGCAGTAAAATGTTTAGAAATATTCAACATGTTTTTCCTCCATTGCTGTATCTTGTACAATAATGAAAATTGGTATGTGTAAAACACTGTCCTTCTGCTACATGAAAAAAAAAATATTTTAGGATTGAAAAAAATTATTTATATTTTTTGTTTCAAAATCCTAAATTGTACAGTTTAGTGTGTCGTGATCAAGCATTTCCCTCATAACTCATATAAACTTGTTAACTTTTTCATGTTCTCTCTTTTTTATTTTATTGCTGAAACTCATGTTTATAATATTATGGTCTTTCAACTACATTCCTTAATAATAATAATATATATAGGTGTATCTATATATATTTTTTTATTTTATGTTAGAAGAAAATGCTGATATTTGACAATTTAAAAAAAAAAAATTTTATCAGAAAATCTATCAAATCTAGAGAAGTGATCTTGCGTCATATTATAGATATGACATGCATAAATACACACGAAAAATTTCATCACGGAATGTTGGATAGTTTTTTAATTATGTGGGAAACACTTCATCACTGCACAGAGAACAGAATTTTGAAAAAAAAAATGTAAATAATTGTTTTTATATGACAGAAGGACAGTGTTTTGCACATACAAATTTTTATTATTATACAAGATTACAGTTATGGAGGAAAAAATGTTGAATATTTCCAAATTTTACTGCTGTAAGCTGTGCATAACCCCTTAAATACTCATTCATTCATAGTTATCTCCCCAGTGGCAGGTCTTTCACTGTAAACCCAGCATTCTCCAATCTTCTCTCTTTTCCGCTCTCCTCTTAGCCTCCGAAAATGAGCCATATAATTATCATAATGTTGGTTATCATCTCACATCTTCTTCTGTCCCGAACTTCTCTCCCGTTCACCATTTCTCCCACTGCATCCTTCAGTTGTCAGCTTCTTTTCAGCCAGTGACCCGGCCAATATACGGGGTGTTTAAAAAATACGGGGCATAATTTCAGGTATGTATTTCCCACATGTAGACAATCAAAATAGTTCATTACAACATGTGTCCGGAAATGCTTCATTTCCGAGTTATGGTCTTCACAACATTGAAATTCACCGGAACCTTTTTTCTTTCCGCAGGTCGTTGTCATTGCAGAAGATGTTCAAAATGTCCACTTCCTGCTTGAATACAGACCTCACATCGATGTCTCATTGACCTGCGAACACGATCCCAATCTGCTGGTGACAGGGCCTGTACACGTTGCAAATGATAAGGATACAATTGACACTCTTTCAACAGTCTACAGACAGTCGTATGAGGAACATTGACTTGCAACACTACCCTTCGTGTGCTGATAGAAGGAGTCATGTTCACAGCCTCCAGAATCTCCTCCTGTACTTCTGGAGTTGTAGATCTTGGTCGTCCCCTTCCCAAACCAGGAGAGTTAAATTTTCCATACTCGCACAGACACGGTAATGGAGACGTACAAATGTCTTCCGATCTGGACATTGTCGCTATGGGTACCTCTCCTAGTACAAACGACGAGCCAGCGCAGCATATCTGTCCGCCTTACCGTACATGAAGTATATCTCTGCCAGCTCTTGATTTGAATACATGTCGCACAGTCTAACGCCTACACAACACTGAATGTAACCTTCGCCTCGGAATGAACTGTCAGAGTGCCCTCTTAATGTCTCCTTTGACGGCAACGACCTGCGGAAAGAAAAACGTTCCGGTGAATTTCAATGTTGTGAAGGCCATAACTCGGAAATAAAGCATTTCCGGACACATGTTGTAAAGAACTATTTTGATTGTCTACATGTAGGAAATACATACCTGAAATTATGCCCCTTATTTTTTAAACACCCTGTATTTTTCTCTTCCTGATCATTTTCACCAATATTCTTTCTTCACCTATAGTTTCCAACGCGGCTTCATTTTTTATTCTATCTATCCATTTTACACGCTCCATTCTTCTTCATATCCACTTTTCAAATGCTTCTATTCATCGTTGTGAAAGTTTGTAAAATAATTGACGAACATGTCAGATAAAAAAAAATGTTGTTGTAGGCCTAAACCAAAGTCCTGTCAATGCTGCGATAGCTGTACAAGAAGTACAGAAAGTTGGACGAAATTCAGAATATGGCACATGCAGTGTGAATCAAGTTGCGAGGCGACAGCAGATGTGCTTCTCAGCAGTGCGGCGTATTCTAAGAAAATTGAATTTTGTGAACAGAACTGTATTATTAACATTATTTATCTATAAACTTACTTCTTCAAAAATTAAGAGAACTTTCAAATCTTTTGTTACTTCCTCATATTTACGAACAGTACATGATTCCTAACTATGGGACAAAAGTTGTAATCTGTTGGAACATTAATTATTAGTAATTTAATTTAAAATTAAAATTTATTTTTTTAATTAACATTTTGACATTTTAAACTTCTTCATTTAATTAGAATTTCCCCTGTTTATCAGACCTCATCCTGTAGAAGTACTGGACCAGGTATTTTCCTATCTCTTCGGTGGTCGTCCGTGGAGTCTTCTTCCTGATGGCCGTCCTTGTTTACAAATTCGTACCAGCCTTCCTGGGTACATACGTTCCAGATATGCTTTCCATCCTCTTTTCCTTATCTTCATTCAGTTAGACACAATGCTCTCTTATTGACTCATTTGCTCTTCTCTCTAAAATGGTAAATCCCTGAATTTTTCTTAATATTCATTTCCATAGTTCTTATTTTCTGCTGTGTTCTTTTTGTTCATGCTCTGGTTTCAGCTGCATATATCATCACTGGACGTACCATTTACAACTTGCTTACAAATGGCTTTTAAGGAACCCGCAGGTTCAGTGCCGCCCTCACATAAGCCCGCCATCGGTCCCTATCTTGTGCAAGATTAATCCCCTCTCTATCATCATATCCCAGCTCCCTCAAATCCATTTTAATATTATCCTCCCATCTATGTCTCAGCCTCCCCAAAGGTCTTTTTCCTTCCGGCCTCCCAACTAACACTCTATATGCATTTCTGGATTCGCCCATACGTGCTACATGCCCTACCCATCTCAAACGTCTGGATTTAATGTCCCTAATTATGTCAGGTGAAGAATACAATGAGTCCAGTTGTGCGTTGTGTAACTTTCTCATTTCTCCTGTTACTTCATCCCTTTTAGCCCCAAATATTTTTCTAAGAACCTAATTTTCAAACACCCTTAATCTCTGTTCCTCTTTCAAAGTGAGAGACCAAGTTTCACAACCATACAGAACAATCGGTAATATAACTATTTTATAAATTCTAACTTTCAGATTTTTTTTACAGCAGACTAGATGACAAAAGCTTCTCAACTGAATAATTACATGCATTTTCCATATTTATTCTGCGTTTAATTTCCTCCCGAATATCATTATCAGTATTTGTTACTGTTGCTCCAAGATATTTGAATTTTTCCATCTCTTCGAAAGATAAATCTCCAATTTTTATATTTCTATTTCGTAGAATATTCTGGTCACGGGACATAATTATATACGTCGTCTTTTCGGGGTTACCATTGTCTTATATATTTTGATTTTTCCCTAAGTTGTTATATACTGTATTTATTCCTCCATGCAACATCTTGTAGGCATCCTGCTATCCTTGCCGCCTTCATCAGCTGAGACATTTTATATGTTATCCAGTAATTTTGTAGAACATCTCATTTATTCCACTTCTGAGCGCTTGTACTTTAAATTAAATAAGCTATGTTTCATTTTACCTGAAAATTATTTAATTAACATTTCATTCTCAAATACACATTCTATTCAAGGACTCTCATCTTCGGTCTATGTTGCTTTGACAATGCAGCAGTGACAAAATTATAACGAAGAAACTCACTCTACATCCGCTTTTTTATTACAGATTTCATAGACCGTAATGCCGATCGATTTTTAAATAATTCATTAACTCAGCGGCGCAGGTGCTGTTCACATTTTATATTTTGACACACAGAATACATCCTCACTTTGGTTTGATTTATTGCTCCATTCATAACCAGTATAGCCTACACTATGTTGAGTTTAATGAAATACAATTTATAATTTTCTACTCCACGAAATCAGGAAAGGACAAAGAACGGTGAAAATACAAGTAAAGTTTTATATATGCAAATCTGTAAAGTGGGTTCGTCGGCGAGAGGTTCAGGCTACGTGTGGAGTTGTTCTTAGATTTCCACTTCATAATTTATTTAAATACATTATGCAAACAGTCCGAAGTGTATTCGGGAACAGTATATGCGTACAGTATCGCGTTATATTTAACCGCATTATGAAAAACTGAATATAACGAAACCCGAAACAAAATTTCTTAATTACGGAGTCATATTTGATAGTAATTCCTTATAGTCATCCACGTATTTATGGATTCGTTTATTGCGGTTGCAGAGTACGATAATATATGCAGTTTAAACCTTCTTATATTAATATATAATTTTTGCTGAAAATATAATTTACATACAAATATTAGGAGCCAGAAGAGGAAAATGATGCTTCTTGAGCGAACTGCAGTTAATGAAATACGTGAACAATTTCAAATACTTAAGTCTGAATTTCTTACATTATGAATAAAAATATGTAGGCCTAAGTATAAATATTATTTTAATGTACCGAAGTACATATGATATTTCCATGCAGATATTCTGCGTCATCATACGATGTAAGAGTAATGGAACGGAGAAAAATTCTCTCCGGCGCCGGGATTTGAACCCGGGTTTTCAGCTCTACGTGCTGATGCTTTATCCACTAAGCCACACCGGATACCACCCCGGCGTCGGATAGAATTTATCTCCGTTCCATTACTCTTACATCGTATGATGACGCAGAATATCTGCATGGAAATATATTCGGTACATTAACATAATATATATGACATGCGTAAATCACTTGGTCATTTAAGAAGGCACTTATTCCGTCGGATCCCGGCCAACTAGTCACTCATAACGAGTGCACCTCAGCACATGTGTGGACTTCGGTCCTACGTTCATAGACATCTATGACGTAGTGCAGAGGGCGGTCACTAGAGGGAACTCAAGAGTTGGAGCTTAATCTGAGACGATTTTGTCCGACGCCGGGGTGGTATCCTGTGTGGCTTAGTGGATAAAGCATCAGCACGTAGAGCTGAAAACCCGGGTTCAAATCCCGGCGCCGGAGAGAATTTTTCTCCGTTCCATTACTCTTACATCTAAGTATAAATAATTTCAATGCTTTGATCGTAGATAGGGTATTAAAACCATGTATACAGGGTGATCTGTTTGGGTATAGATAAAATAAAAACACCGTAAAACCTTTACTACTGAACTTTATTTGTTGAAACTTTGTGCATAAAGGCTAAAAGATGGGAGATTCCTCAGAGCTCAATATGACCCTCAATGCGCATCCTGCACAACTGCTAACGGTGATTCATTTCAGCCCATGTCCGTTGTAACATAAGAGGGGTGATTTGTTGAAAAGCTTGAGCAATTTTTACTCTCAGATCATCAATGTTCCTGGGTTTCTGTGAATAGACAATGTCTTTAACAAAACCTACATGAAGAAGTCAGGAGGAGTTAGATCTGGGGATATTGGCGGCCAAGCCAAGAGATAGGTGCTTCTCATACTGGGTTTCGACTGCGACCTCTTGCATGTTTTTTTAACGCAGAACCTGTTTCTATAAATTTTCGATACCATTACATTATGGAATCGTATTTAGGTATAAATTTTCGATACCATAACATTATGGAATCGTATTTAGGTACATTACGCATAACATTCTCACGTCGAAATTCCCTTTTAACTATTTTAACATATTCAAATTTAGCATACCAAAGAACACATTGTGCCCGCTCTTGATTTATAGTACGGTTTTCATTTGTCCTTTCAAGTTACGCATTGTTGATTGTCATATATGGAAACTCCCATCTTTTAATAATAATGTAACCAACAAGAAATTTTTCTTACTATCATAATAGCTTTATAATAATAATAAATCAATATTATCCATACCCAAACGGATCAGACTGTATTTTAAATTAATAGAAAGTTACAAGTAATACCACAGTCTAATATCATACAGTCACGAAGCTTGAGGTGATTTTTTTGCATTTCTCGCGATATAGCTCTCCAAGCGGTTAGCAACTGAAAGTACTAGGAACAATCGACTGTGCCGGTACTATTTCGCATTGTCTGTGATGAGGCGATAGTAGCGATCCTAATGGCTAGCAATTAAACTTCAACTGTCATTGGGTGCATATTCCCCACCTATTGAGCTTCGTGACTGTATGTACTAGACTGTGGTAATGCTAGATATCTTGACTCTCACAGATGGAAGTAAAATATTGATCATCGAATAAGAGAACGAAACAGCTTAAATGCTTGTGTGAATATACACTAATGGACAACGAAATCAATCAAACTATTTCGAAATGTTATATTTATAACACAGGAAAATAAAATTCCTCATAGGCAATCCATTCCAATGTAACATGAGGGTGAAAAACTGATAATTACAAGTAACAAAATATTTAATTTATCTCCCAAATAGCACATTATAGATTAGATTAATACTAACTAATTCTTTTTACAGATCATGTACTATAACTGAAAATAGTACACGCGAAATATATTTGAAGAAATACATACTGTACTTGATTGATATTGCTGTACCATGGATAAGTAAACTTTAGAAGATAACTTGCCACAAATTTATGAATTATTTATAATTATGAAGTAAAATTGAATACATTTGAAACTGAGAAAGTACAATTGTATTCTGGATAACTATAAATATTCTTCTGGGAAATTTTCAAATACATGAATAGATTATTTTAAAATATTAAGTTACAGATTGATAATTTTACATCTGAAATATTGTTATAATAATTTTAGGTCCTTGCAAATATTTTAGTTAGTGAAAATAAACAAAATGTCTTCTGCAATGCGAATATAATATGATTTGTGTATACCTATATGTATTTACCTATTAAAACTGTATAATATTTAGGATTATTGAAGGAGAAGAATTAATAGGTAAATTAATACAATGAATGAGGAACAAAAAGAGATTTTGGACTTTTCCCTGTCCTGGTAATGAAAAAGCAATTACAATATTTCCAAGATTGGTTCTGTCTTCGTCTTCAGGTGAACAAAATATGGGAGAGAATGGTATCTTAATTATTTTGATCGTTACGAACAGGACTGACACTGAGGGTCAGTCAAACAGATTTATTTGTTAGTATCGACCTCAAGTAGCAGAAACCCTTCGCATTCCAGTTTTTGTTCACCTGAAGACGAAGATAGAGTCAGCCTTCGAAACGATGTGAATTCCTTTTCCATTATCATCAATGGTGAAATCCAATCTTAACCTCTTCTAAATAATCCATCATTTGATGAAGGATAGGTGGACCGGAGAAAAATTCTCTCCGGCACCGGGATTCAAACCCTACGTGCTACTCTACGTGCTGACGCTCTATCTACTAAGCCACACCGGATTCCAATTCCGATGCCGGATTAAATTCTCTCAGTTTAAGCTCCACCTCTTAGTTTCCCTTTAGTGGCCAACCCTCATGCATTGTGTCACAGATGTGTGAATGTGGCACAGCGTCCAACATACTATGTGCAGAGGTGCACTCATTACGAGAGACTAAATGGCCGAGATCCGACGGAATGAGCGCCGTCTTAAATTACTAAGTGATTATATACGCATATTCGAATCCTGGTGCCGGAGAGAGTTTTTCTCCGCTACACCGATTCTTCATCATTTGATAACGCAGAATTCCTGCACGGAAATATCATATGTACTTCGGTATATCGCAATAATAATCCATCATTGCTTTCTCCCTCATTTAGATGAATAGTGAATAATGATTCTAACACGTTTAAATTCATGTGATTTTCGATCTTTCCGCGCGACATATAATTAAAATTGATTTATTTGGAAAATGTAATCATGTAATTTTCGATTTACAGTCACGCTGGAAGTAACATCGTAAAGTAATACAGGGACATCATTTTATTTTTGCTTCAATTTTTATTTTACCTGAGTTTTTGAATGTACTTCACTCCCACCCCTTCTACTAAGGAAGTTCCAACTCCACACAGAACCAAGACCGCAGATAGTAAGCAGTACTGAGTTACTGAGTATAGTACGTTCCAGAAATATGTTCGCGTTTTCCAGTGACGAAAGAGCTTTCAATATTGAATCATATTTTCGCACAGGTACTGTCCGTTTACCTACGTCGCATCCCGATTTCCCCCACCTGCTTCTGCTCGCCCCTCTGTAAAAGCTGGGCTGTCTTAGCTCTTTTCTGAAAACATTAATTTCTCTTAGGAATTGGACGTTTGCGTAATATTATACAGCTGTTTAATTTAACTTAAATAAAAGGGCCTCGTTAAGTAATTAACTGTCACGTGATTTCCTCCCTTTCTACAATCCTGCGGCATAACCACTTGGACGGACAGTAGATAGCATGTCTGAGTAATTTTATATTTTCGGGTCGGGCAGAAGTGAAGATTGAATTCACAGTACGTAGAGTAGGTACAGAATTATTTCAACATGAGTTACTAGTACGAAAGACGAAACTGGCAATTGGAATTAGATGCAATAGTCTATAGTGCGATAATATGCACAAAAGAACTGAAGCCTGTATCGAAATGAACGGCCACCATTTTCAAAATTGTGTTTAAATATTCATATTATGATTATTTTTCAATTTAACTTCTTTCTCTATATTGTACGCTAATGTGCTGTAGACAGTATACACTGCATAATGAATACGTTCGCATGGATAACTCACTTCGTGAGTAAAAACACTTATTCTTAATACAGTACTGTACTTTGATTAAAGAAAAATCTAATGAAAATTATCAAACTCAAAATCGCGATATTTCCTAGTTTACTTAAATGGATGAACTACTTTCCTTCCATCCTATACCTAGTAGAGTGATTTGTGTTTTACGCCAGGTTAATATTAAAAATGTAACTAAAAATAAAATAATTTTCCCTGTAGAAATACAGTCGCATACTGCACAGTACACTTTTTCTTTCTTTTTGAATCCCATAGGACGTTTTGTTCCTTACATAAACTGTAGACTATATTTTAAAATGCTTTTTGTTGGGTTTGTACTCCATTTTATGACTGTTGTATGGATTCAATTTTCTCTCCTATATCTCGTGGCTGAATCCGTCTACACCTTTACTGCTGGGAGCTGTGGGATTCGGAAGTGTTGGAATAGCGGGTTACGGGAGGAAGGGGAGTTGATTTAGGTGCAGGCCGTATTAAAGTCAACAGATGCAACAGGTAGCTGTAACTGGCGCTGCCGTCGACCGAGACCAAATTGTTGGAAATAACTTGGTCGCTCTTGGAAACTCCAGCACGCTATCAAGTTATTAGCCACTCGTGAAGTTTTAAGTGACGAAATGGAGAAGGAAAGCGCTCGGCAATCACGTTTAGAAACAACGCGATTAAAAGCAGCATTTACAAGTAACAGCGCCAATTTTTAGAATATCTTTTCTTGAAATATTGAAAGTTTCCTTGGCATATGTGATGTATGTACAAGTACGATATTAATTAATTAATTAAAATTACTTTTAATTATGTCTATAAAATATATCTGTTTACATATAACTATCGAGAATTTTCGAAGTCAATTTTCGTTTTCTCTTCATAGACAATATTACCATGCTGAAAAAAAGTGATTTCGAGGTACAAAACTACACGTTTTTTTAGAATTTCTGATACTGAAAACGTACGTATTTTCTGCCCCTCAGTTCGTGTACAGCGATTTCTCCTTAACTTTTGGCCAGATTTTGTTCGTATTCTGTATCTACAGGTCAATTTCTCTGGTAACGAAGTATGTAAACATGACAATCTTGGATAAAAATTAACAGGTTCATTAAGATAACTTAAAAATGCACTATGACACAATTTCAAATGTCGTTATAGCAGACCTGGGCACTATTAACTCATTTGAGGTACTCTATATTTCCCCTTAAATCTCCACTCCACCTTCCCTGACTGAGACGAGTACACAGGAAGTAAGTATTGCTCAGTGACGGAGGGAGTAATAAATATTTTAGCATATAGGATTACATATTGTGAAGAATATTGCACATTTTAAAACAATGCATTTTTTTTCGTCAATTTTCCCTCGTAAGTTATGCGTTTGAAAAATGTTACGAAAGATTGCCCCTTCGTCTCTAATACATAAAAATAATTTAATAATTGAAAATAATTGTCAAAAACTGGACATCCCTTTGCCATGATAACATTTTGTTTATCTCTTAAGAAGTAACGGTAAAATAGGAACAAGTACCAATGCGAAAGGTGGGTTATTGACTCATTCAGCGTAATCCGAATCTCACCGGACCGGTGGACAACAATGACGTTACGATGCAGCGAAATAGGAACAAAACTGCTAGAAGGATCGACGGCTGTCATGGCAACCGTATAAGTTGTTGTCTGTGCTACGCTAGCAAAATTTTGCGAAATTTCCATATTGCCATCTCGTTCAAAGAAAAGAGAGCATAAACAACTTATTTTTTGAACAGGTAGTAATAACTGGTCCGTTGACATGTTCGCTCATAAGCCATTAACATATTGTTTTTACGTTGTGCTCATTACAAACAATACAGCAGAACTAAAGCAGAACACACGGCCATGACACAACAGTGCACGATGTCATTCGTCTGCTAATTCCCGCCCTATACAAGAACCAATCAGATTCACTGATGGCGGCTGATGGAGACTGCCACCACATCTCCAAGCTGATGGCACCGGTGCGACACCGGTGGAGAATCAGTGACGTCATCGGTGAAATTCGGAACACCGTGTGCCATCAGATTGCTCAGCGCTGAGATTCGGAATAGGCTCATTGTACTGCTACCACTGTGAAAGACGAGTGAAAATTACCCTGTGGATATGACCGTTTGGCACAAATAGCTAAATCAATTGCTCTGAAAAAAAAAAAACAGTAGTTCTTTCAGTTTTCTTGAGAAGCTTATTCTGACATCAGGTGATACAGCTAGCTAGTCTATTGCTGTAGTGCCAGTCGCATCCAAGTTAAAAGATTGAGTTTCAATTGACAATGCTTTTACTAGTGACGACAAAATCGTGATGTGCAAAGTGTGTGACAAACGCATTTGAAAACTGAACTTCATGTCACAGGTAAAAAAACATGCTTCGTTGAAAAAAAAAGTTTTTCTTACAGATGTGGTGCTGGAACCTTCTTCGTCTTCTACCGGTGAATTTAGCAAATCTTTGTGCATGGCAATTGTTGCTGCAAACATACCGTGGTATAAACTTGGAGCGTCAAAGTTTCAAGCATTCCTTCGCAAATACTGCAATTTAAACATTCTGGATGAATCAACACTCCGGAAAAATTACTTTAACTCCTGCTACGCTGACACAATGGAAACGATTAGAGCTTAACTTGGTGATTCCTACGTATTAGTTGCTGTTTACCAGACAATCAATGACCGCAGAAAATATGGATAATATTTAAGTGTTGATTGCACCTCCAAACAATAATTAAATGAAGTTGAATCACATGTGAATCTGTAATTTTTTATCAGTGTGCAAAAATATATCCAATATAGCTTAGATTTTAAGAAACATATATTTTATTTATTACATAATCATCTACATATTTAGCCATTTTTAACTTACTTACTTATTGGCTTTTAAGGAACTCGGAGGTTCATTGCGCCCTCACATAAGCCCGCCATTGGTTCCTATCCTGAGCAAGATTAATCCAGTCTCTACCATCATATCACACCTTCCTCAAATCCATTTTAATATTGTCTTCCCATCTACGTCTCGGCCTCCCCAAAGGTCTTTTTTCCCTCCGGCCTCCCAACTAACACTCTATATGCATTTCTGGATTCGTCCATACGTGCTACATGCCCTGCCCATCTCAAACGTCTGGATCGAATGTTCCTAATTATGTCAGGTGAAGAATACAATGCGTGCAGTTCTGTGTTGTGTATCTTTCTCCATTCTCCTGTAACTTCATCCCCCTTAGCCCCAAATATTTTCTTAAGCACCTTATTCTCAAACACCCTTCACCTACGTTCCTCTCTCAAAGTGAGAGTCGAAGTTTCACAACCATAAAGAACAACCGGTATATATAACTGTTTTATAAATTCTATCTAACTTTCAGATTTTTTGACAGCAGACTGGATGATAAAAGCTTCTCAACCGAATAATAACAGGCATTTCCCATATATATTCTGTGTTTAATTTCCTCCCGAGTGTCATTTATATTTCTTATTGTTGCTCCCAGCTATTTTTAGCTGCATGTTTTTTATTTTCATATTACATAAAACACGGGCTCTACTAATGATGAAAAATTTATTAAAAATCATCTGCCCTTTAATGACGGTGACCACAAGGATCCAGAACAATAACAAAAACTGTAAGCTTATAAATTTTAAGACATTTAATGAATACGAAGACAATTTAATTTGTCAATAACAAATATTTAAATATTGGATTATTAAAAATTATTAAATATATATATATATATATATATATATATATATATATATGCAATTGTAGAATTTGCAACGAGTCCTTTAAAATGCCGATTAAGATCTTCTGAATAATAGAATAATTGAAACTAAATACAGTATTTCTATATGTAGCCTATGTTGTTAAAGGAGAACGTTCAATTAAGGACATGTGTGATCTGATAACAAAGAATGAAATAAATACAAACTTGGCCATGCGTAATATTAGAAATATTACTCGTTGCACGAATGATTGCCGGCTGTCAGTAGGCGAACTAAAGCATAAACACTGGATCGTATCGTATAACGCAGCGCCAATGCCTCTCTCGAAATCGGCAATATCATTCGTGCAACTAGTTATACTGGGTGTTCATTTCAAAGTGTGTCATGGCTCGCTGTATGACGTCATGTGGCTAGCCGATGAGCCTAGACAATTCAATCTTCCTACACTTCTGCAGAGGCGTATTACCTATGTGCAAGAGAAGTTGCCTAGCAAATACGGCGTTCATTCTGAAGAGTACTTACCGATAAGTACGGTAACTCCAGTAGTGGCAGGAATGTGAACTGTTTGGAAACACGTACTGAGGTGAGTTTTTTTGTTACTGTCGGGATATGGGGAGAGGGTTAAGACGATTACTTACGTACAATATTTGTTGACATTAACTTCGACTGTCAACATGGACACGGAGCATTTGATTTGTGTTGTGGAATGTTGCCGTATGCAACCTATGATAACAAATATCCTGCGTACGACTTGCCCGCGCAAAACACAGTTCGAAAGAGGTTATGGTAGCACACAGACCGTACAGACCGCTACGACGTTCAAGTCATACCGTACACGTTTTCAAGTTCAGATTGAAAGCCTTGATTAATAGGCAACTTATTTGACATAAAAGCTTAAACTCGCTTCAAATCGCTGACTCACAACAGTGACGTCATGACACATTTTGAAATGAACACCCAGTATACAGTGGTTATATTAATTTGTACGTAGGCCTATATAACGATAATAACATGAATTGATGTATCAATTATTGACATTCATTTTATATCTTCTATCTTTGATTTTCTTTCAGTTTGGAAAAGTTGATATTGAACAGATGTTTAGTTTACGTTTTATTCTAATTGATTTAGCAGTACAGTATGCAGTAGGCTATTACATTTTCCTTCTAATTGTCTTTAAATACGTTGAGAGTTCTTACTGTCGTTGCTTAAGTTAATGGAAGATTCTACAAGAGCTAATATTGTGCCTTAATTCACCAAGTTCTGGTTGTGTTTATATAGAATTTCCCGCACATCGTAAGATCTGTTGGATACTACGCAGTATAACTGCTGCTTGTGTTTTCTGTATAAATATTCCTAAACTGCTAAACGCAGATAATTGCAGCCACAAGTTTAATTAGTACGTATCCTAACTTCTTGGCCAACTTACCTCGAAACACTAACTTCTCCAAGAGGATATAGTCTATTGGATGTGAGTCATTGTAAGGAGAAACAACAGTATGTATGTTACGGAGTTTCTGCAATAGAAACTTAGATTAACCGGAAACAGAAGAAACATTTACATTCAAGTAAAATGCAGACCAAAATCTCTTCGAGCATGATCTCTGAGTAAAATTACACTGCTTTTTATATATAAATATATATCAGCATTTTCATAATTAATAAGTAGGCGAAGGAATAAATAACAAATAAAATAAGAGTATCCGAAAATTACTTAAGGAACGAGTATCTCGTATAATCTCAGGTTTACCTGAATTTTACTCTCCTAACGACCTGTTCCAAAGTCGATTTTTGTGTATGTGAAACTGAGAATAGAACCGGATCTTTAAATTAAAATAAATATTATTGTTATTATTGTTGTTGTTATTGTTATTGGATATTATTCATAACGCTGTAAATATTGTAAGCAATTTTCATATTAAGGACATCATGCCAAAAGGCCGTATAAACAAAACTGCAAGTTTACATTAGAACCAGTCCATTAAATGTGGAATTATTTTTTCTATATTTTTCTACATAACTCTTTCCCATGTCAATTACTGTTATTTTTAAAGATTGTTCTCAAACATAAATATCATGCATTAAAATACTTCAAAAACGCAAAATTGGTTGATTCCATCGATATGAAGTCATCCTAAATTAATAAATACCTATATAATTTTGATGAATTAATTTAGATAATACAATAAAATTTTCAGAATAATATTATAGTTATTATTGTATATAATATTATATTATAATATTATATTATAATACTATAATATTATAATATTATATCTGGAGAAATATTAATCCTAGGATTAATTAAAATATATTTCAAGATGCTGAAACGACAGTTTTACTTAAAATTATGTGTTTTTAATTTTTGGTAGTTTCTGGTAGTTTTATATTTTCTATAATAATAGACTATATTACTTCTGAACAATATTTTATACTGTATTAAGGGACAGAATGTTTATGTATATAAGGAGAAGTATACTGTACATCACAAACTAAATCTGTACAGATTAAAATCATGGTCCTTTCAGATCTTAAAAACTACAATAGGACTCTTATTATGGAACCTGAAAATAATTTCATCTCAAATTGTGGATATAAAACTCAGTCTTCATCACATCTGAAATATAAATCTAAGAGGTACTTCGAATAATTAATTACGAATTATATTCAGGAATTAAAAAAAATATTCCCTTACTAAATGATGAAAAAATAACGAATTTATTAATAATATGGTCTAAACTTGTACAGATATAATTATTTAAAGTCACCTTTACAGTGGGCTACACCTGAAAGCCAGATTTTTTTAATACAAGGTACTGTTCGTTAACAAAAAACCACAAATTTAAGTCATACAAAAAGTGTGCACTCAATGCTGGGCTCTGATGTTCTGTCAACTCGAGGTATGTGGATATAAGGAGAATAATTGAGCCAGGGTCTGGTATATTTCCTGGGTAGCTCAGTTGGTAGACGGTTGGTGCGCTCAACCAAAGGTCCCGGGTTCGATACCCGGGCCTGGAAAATTTATTCAAGTCAGCTTCACAGAGAGCTATACATGAAAGCCCGATTTGTATTGAACAAATATAATTAATTACAAATTATATTCAGGAATTAAAAAGAGTATTCCCTTACGGAGTGACAAAAATGACGAATTTATTAATAATTTAGTCTAAACTTGTACAAATACCGAAATCAAATTTAGAGCTCCCTTATTGTATGTTTCGCTTACAACATACTGTGCATGTGTAATAAACAAGAGCCCCTGTATATATGCTACTTATGTACAGTCGTTTGAAATTGTTGCCTACAGACAGGAGGACTCCCATCAAGACTCGCTCCAAATTTTAATTCCGCATGTGTACATTCCTTTCGTTCACTGAATATTTGATATTTTAATTCTTTAGATCATCAATTTGAAAACACAGATCAATAAACAGTTCGGGGTTATCTGTATCCGGCATGCAATGTTGTCTGGTTGTTTTGTGTGCGTTGGTAAATAGCTCAAGTCCTCTCCACCGCTGCAGAATTAAGGGGGGGGGGATTCCCATTGTGCTTGACACGTGTGATATATACACAAACCCCTCTTAGCGAAACGACGAAGTGATGCCTTAAGTACGTATTACGTGCAAAGTAATGGCACGTTCAGGTGTGAGGAGAAAGGGACTGTTGATTTAAGGTTATACTCGTAGCTGTATAATTTGTGATTATATACAGGATGTTTAGAATTTGTAGGTACACATTTCAGAAATTAAGTTTGTGTGCGATATCAGTATCTACGGATCTCCCCACTAAACACTCGCACTACGACCGTTTATAATGCCGGTAAGTTGTACAGGGACATCATTTTATGTTTACTAACATTTCTAATATTAACCTGACTATATCTTTGGATTAACGATTGAGAACCGGAAACAACGTTTGCTACCCCCTCTCACGACTGGAGTTCGATGATACTGGCGTAAAATAAAAACAAATCGCTTTACTAGTTATAGGAGGGAAGAAAAGTAGTTCATCCATTTACGTAAACTAGATAGAGAATATATTTACATTGAAAAATAATCAAATTATATATATTTAAACAAATTGTTGTGCATATTATCGCACTATAATGGACCCAATTCGTATTTACAGTTTCGTCTTTCGTACCAGTAATTCATGTTGAAATAATTCTGTACCTAGTCTATAACAGAGTAGGCCTACCTTACGTACTGTAAATTCAATTCTGCCCGATCCGCACATATAAATTTACTCTGTCCTCAGTGGTTATGTCGTAGGGTTGTAGAGAGAGAGAGAGAGAGAGAGAGAGAGAGAGAGAGAGAGAGAGAGAGAGAGAAAATCACATGACGGTTAATTATTCAATGAGGCCTTTTTAATTATTTTAAACAGTTGTATAATATTACGTGGACGTCCAATTCCTAACAGCAAATGTTTTCAGAAAAGAGCTAAGACAGCCCAGCAACTAACCTTTACAGAGTGGCCGGCAGAACCAGGTGGGAGAAATCAAGATGCGACGTAAGCAAACGAACGCACAGTACTTGTGCGAAAACATGATTCAATATTAAATGCACTTTATTTACTGGAAAACGTGACAATATTTCTGAAACGTTCTATATTCACTCACTGAGTACTGTTTACTATGACCGTAAGGCAACTCTGCATATGCGGCCTTGGTTGAGGACGGGTGAGGTTTACTATATAGTAGAGGGGGTGGGAGTGAAGTACATTAAAAAACTCAGGTACAATAAAATTTGAAGTAAAAATAAAATGATGTCCCAATATTTGCCGCGCACTGTATCGGAACGTCATCCCAATTTTAATGTCACCTTAATTTTCACAAGTACATTATTACATTGGAACTCTCCCTTACAACTATGTAATAATGAATTGTAACTTAATTCTGTAGTATTAACCTATCCATAAGTGAGAATTCACCAATAGTAAAGATGAAATGAATTTCTTCGGTATTTTGTTATAAATATACGTCTCTTCATACAATAACATACATGCTTGCATTTTTAAGAGACTGTAAATAGTTACATTGTTATTGTATATATTTCTTTATAAATGGTGAAACATGTTAACTTGTATACTGTTGTGTTTCAAACAATGTCTATAAATGAAATTATTTCGTAGATTGTAGTTGGGCAACTTTGCTTATATGCAGGCTTAGGATCCAAGACAACTTAAGAACGAAGTTAAGTTACAGCGCAACGGAGTACAGACGGAGTGAGATGGCGCGTTGAGAATTAAACTCGCTCCGGGATGATGACCTCATCATATATAGAAACTAGTACCGAACCTTCAGAATTGAACACGGGACACAAGGTGGATAAAACGTATAGAATACTGCTTGTAACTTTCCTATTTTTAATTTTATGAAGAGGCTCCATAATATACAGAATTAAAGGTGAAAAATAAATATTTGGAACATATTTTCAGAAACTACGTTTCATAGTTTAGAAGATTGTGTAAAGGAGTCTGTTTTTTTTTTTTTAATAGCGCAATGTACAGTTTCTCTGGAAAAGGATGAGACGATTGAATATTCCTAAGTCTCAGATGTAAGACACTGCGCATGATCAGAGACCAGAGCACCGATACACAAGATAACGAATATTGAGTTACTTAAATTCAGGCTATTTGGTTTGTTACTAGCATCGTTCCGAAATTCAATTAAAAAACTGCAAAAAATATGATAATATTACGTAAATAAAAGATAAATATATACATAAATCGTGTAGTTAAATCGACAATGGACCTTCATGACTAGATCGACACTCCGCACAGAAAGCAAAGCTTTCATGTCGTTTCCATAGCTCAGACGGTAAGACTTCTGCGTGTTGTGTAGAAGAGTGCGAGTTCGATTCTTAGTCTACACAACAATTTTTTTTTGTCTAAATAACGTTGAAATAGCTAAGTCACGTTGAAATATAGTTTCACAAAGTCCTAAGATTAAGTGTTAATGATCGCAAACAATACAAAATTACAAGTTATAATATTATAAACGTTAATATAATGAATGCATTTATACACACATATATATACAATGTAAATGCATATATATTAAAAACTAACAATTAAAATTTAATTAAAAAAATATATAATAATAGACAAACTTTTACAAAGGTTTAGAGTCCTTAGGCTATGTCATTTGTTGAGTAATTATTACAATAATTTATTAATAGCTTTCCCATATGTGTAAGAAATGCACTCGCAAAAAAACAATTTTTGTTAAAAGTATGGCTTTGGATTATTTCATTCTCACCCCTGCAGTTAATTTTAACTATTTTATCTACGTGTTTGCATTCAATTTTATTCATGTTATGATTGAATGTATAAGCACTGTTGCAGTTATTGACTAATTACATATATTAATAATAATTATTAAATACATCTGTTAAGTAACCAATTGCAGTATCTTTTGCAAAATCTTGAATGTTTAAGTTGGCAATAATATTTCTGTACTATATACTATAATACGTTAAAAGAATTTGCAATAGATTTGGGATCCTCTACTTTATAATCATTGGTTTTAATGAAAAAATATTTTCTTTCTTAGGATATCTACAAGTTTAAATTTAATAATATTACGAATAGGTTTAATTGCATTATCTGAATTTTGTACTTTTCTACTCAAATATATTCTATTTCCCTCTTTCATAATTTTTGATAAATTACACTGTACTTCTTGCAGTATTTAAGAACATGAAGATCATTACATTGCAACTCATTACATATAGATTCTTCTTTTTAATACATGAGATTTTGAAGTCCCTGCGTTATCTACATGATTTTACTTTTGAATTTTTTCACAACATTGAGTGGAGAACATCCACTGAAGTGATTATGAAATTAAGTGAAAAATTCAATATATTTACTCTTAATATCAGTAGTACCAGTATCATATATGTTTTTCCAAGATTCATTTTGTAGACATAAATGTAAATAATCACTAGATACAGCAATTACGATCCTTTCTTAGTTTTTAAATTAATATTTTGAAATTGTTCAGTGACATTGGAAACACATAGAATTTGTTTATCATGGTCAGACAAGCCATTGATTATAGGTTCTGTCGAATAGGAATTCAGTCTAATTCTGTGTACAAAACGTTTATCAATGGCTGTGTTACCTCAGCTTGTATGCTATGGGAAAATGACCCTACGAATAAGGTTTCCAGTTTCAAGGAGTGAATTTAATTTACTTTTACGGAAAAGTTCCGAGAGATAATTTATGTTTATGTCACTACAGATCACAAATTCCATATGAGATTTCTAAAGTCTTTTCTTTACAAATTCAATGTTGGCTATAAATATTAATAAATAATGTAAGAAATATGAATGATTGTAGTTATAAGTCTGATTTACATTATAAAAAGCAAGAAGTTACATTCCTCGGCAAGATTCGAACTTTCGATGTTTGGTTTTGTCGTCCAACGCACAACCAAGGACCTATTCAATGCTTATGTTAATAACATACAATTTAGCTGTAGCAATGTGGTGTCATAACTTGGGGTTTGTTTATTTAATGTAATTGGATTTAATTTGATTAGTTTCGCAACAATTGGACTTCCTGTTATATCCTGTTATTTAGATATTTAATTTAGGGTTGATTTATTAACTCTTACTATGCAAGATGCCTCTTATTTCAATAATTCTATATCATGTTAAATAGTCATTGTCTACACTAAAGTATTATCGTCATCTCTCATTTCTCATCGTAATGGCGAACCGACGTGACATGAGACAGCGAGTTATAGCTCTAGTTGACGGCTGGATATGGGGCTAGATCTGCTGGCCGTTTGGTCGGTGTTCCTGGGAGTACAGCCGCGAGATGGGTTCATCGTTACCAAAATTTTGGGGAGGTCGAAAATCGCCCTATTCCTGGGCGTCCGTGGATTTCTTCATTGGAAGAGGATGCTCTTTTATTCGAGACAGTTCGACAGGACCCCTTTCTGACTGCTAACGAAATAAGAGCAGCATCTAACTTTCCCGGCTCTTCACAGACTATGATCAGCAGGTTGAGGAACCGCGGTATTAGGAGCCGGAGGGCTGCGCAAATGGAAATATTGGGGGAAGCACAAGCTGTCGACCGTCTTGCCTTCGCTACCAATCGAGTGGATTTCGATTGGAGAAATGTAATTTTCTCCGACGAAACAACCATCTCGAGTGATTACGAAGGTCCTGTCCGTGTCTATCGTGAGGATGGTCTCCGACATGATCAGCGCTATGTGCACCGACGTGAAAGATCGGGGCGCTTTAGCATATCGTGTTAGGGGTGGATGTCTTACGATGGACCTGGCGTTATAGAACGCATCGATGACCGGTTTAATGCGGAAACTTACGAGCACATTCTGGAAAATATATTCCTTCCCTCCGCCCGAGAACGTTTTCCCGAAGGAACATTGCTGTTCCAGCAGGATAACCATCCCGTGCACTATGCTGCAAGCATTCAAAGATGGTTTCAAAGGAGACCCGAGATCGAAATCATTATTTGGCCTCCGAAGTCACCTGATTTGAATGTCATCGAAAATTTATGGGCGGAATTGAAAAAGAGAAGGATAGCCACCTATGCCCACCGACGCCCTCGAAATCGAGACGAATTGTGGGATCAAGTTGTTGACACCTGGGAAGATCTCGCCGGGGATCAGAACTTATTCCACAATCTCGTGACATCCATGCCGGATCGACTTAGAGCTGTAATAGAAGCTGATGGCATGTGGACAAGATTTTAAGTTAACAGGTCTCTTTTTGTTTCTTATGATTTTTGTTTGAGGAAGAATACTTTTAACTTCCAAGTAAGATTTATTTTTTTTGACGAGATTCAGCCCACTTGTAAGACCCAGAAATTGGGCATAAATTATTCCATATTTTTCGACAAATTAGACAGTCGAGGAACTCTGAACAAATTAATTACACCTCAATAAAAAAAAAGTTTTACCTGGGATCGAACACGAGACGTTTCGGTTGTACAATGGAACCGGCACGCTACTATATGAGCTACCGAGACAAGACAGTGATAGCAGCAGTCCAGAATGTAGATCCCTTAGCAGGCATTTGCCATTCGGTACAGTGAAGCAATGATATTTTGGGACTCGAGCTATGTTGTGAAATCCTGACCTTAAATGGCAGTCTTCTTCGTGATCCTTATTCTGGTCCTTGTCCTTGTTGTGGTCCTTGTAACAATTCTTGTACTATCTGTCATGTTATGTATCCCTACGTCGATATCGAGTGAACCGCGCTGTAGAACTTTAACTTCCGACGACCAAGAATCGTCTCATTCTTTTTCAGGGTAACTGTACATATTTTTTCATTTTTTGTTCTACAAGTCTCAAAAGTACAAAATACAAAGCATTATTATTGTATTAAATGTTCTTCATATAAGACCGTCATAAACTTATCTGATTTAATAGATTAGTGCAATATTTTATTTCATGATAAACGTTTTCCGTTTAAAAAAACATCATTAGATCATCATTAACCCTTAAAATGATCAGTTTTTACATTATAAACAATGAAAGACAATGGGTTATATGAAGGTAAAGTCATGTTGTAAGTGTGAGATCATACAAAGAAATGAATATCATAAAACATTAAATGTATATACAAATTTAAAATTGTTAAAATATTAAAATCAAGCAATGGGTCCAATATGAAAATTATTCTGTATGAACAGCATGCGCTTCCTTGCGATTATATGTTAAAGGTATCTTGTAATTGTATATGAAATCAGATAAGTTTATGACGGTCTTGTATGAAGAACATTTTATATTCAGTACAGCTTATCAGATCCAACATGGATATTAAACTCATTATTATTGTAAATAAAAAAAACACATAGATGGCCTTGATGATTATGATGATTGTGATCACTTTTAATATGACATCGGTTATGAAAAGATATTGACCGTGATTATGGAAAAGATGTTAATAAATGTGAAGATATTTATGTTAACTATCCATATTAACGATGTTGAAAAATAATAAAGTTGTTATCAACAGTAATCTCAATAGAGGTTTTGATTTATCTAAACAAAATTAAAACTCGACTGGGATTAATTGACTACTACACATTTAGAAGAAAGTATATAAAGATTAGAAGAAATACAGTACTCTAATAAAATAAAATAGGTAGGCCTATTAATTATCGACTTACTAAAATTCTATTTCACCAATGTTGGCTTCGCCAAAACGTTTTAACGGAGCCGCCATTTTCAGTTGCCTATCTATGCAGGAAACAAAAGACGATCGCAAAGCATGTTTTATAGTACCGTAAAGAATTTTCAGTTTGAAATGTTGACAAACAAATAAATGCTAGGGAAGTGATAAAAACAAACAAATGCTAAGGAAGTGATGAAATTGTAGCGATAGACAGCCATAAATGGTTGAAACACGTCACTTCATACC
Organism: Periplaneta americana; assembly: GCF_040183065.1. Lineage (NCBI taxonomy): Eukaryota > Metazoa > Arthropoda > Insecta > Blattodea > Blattidae > Periplaneta > Periplaneta americana. The sequence continues at coordinate 158,076,133 of NC_091117.1, forward strand.
GTTTTATTGGTCAAAAGTAGTATGACTTAGTAAAAGTGTAATAGTCGTAGTAAGCAAACTTGATGTAGGAGAAAGTGATTCAACTTTACGTCGCTTTTGCACGTAGTATTACCGAACTCTTTGTAGGAAGAACTTTTATCACAAGAAGCGTGACGTGCTTATATATCGATTTTGAGTTATAGTTGCTGGAGAAAATATCAGATAATAAAGTCTGGTCCATGATGAATCTGTATATTTATTTTGTTTCACTTACTCTACTTCCGTCCCTAACATCGGTTTCCAAAAAGTAGGCTATATATTAGTGTGAGAGAAGACCGACTTTTATCTTTGTACTTCCAACAAATGGAACATGTTATGTGGAGTTTTGAATCAGATCACGAAGTTTATACTTGAAACAGAAGAACCAAAGAAATTTTATTTCGGTTTCTTTCATATATTCATTTCAAGATTATATATTTAAGTTGGTCCATATTTTATCTATTCCATGAAATTCTTTCAGTTCCTGTGGCTGGCCAGATACGAAATTCTTATTCTGAAGTGAAGGATATATCTTAGCATTGAATTATGTCTTCAGAATTTCAATGACATTGAATTGGTGCAAAAATGGGGGCATAATAATGAACCTCATTTCCCACAAGGAAACGAACGGAAACGAGGTTTAGTCACCACGGATTCCATGTTTGAAACTGAGTCTCTGAAGTCATAAGGTAATTGAAAATATCGTTGGTCTCCTGTATTAAAAATTTCAGAAATAAATAGCATAACAATTAATGAAATAAAACAATTTACAACACAAATATTATAAACGCATTACATTCTGATTCTGATGGTATGCTACCCTAACAGTTACCTCATAGTAGTATGGTCACAAAATTGCAGGAGAATATATAGTATAACATGTTTCACTATTAAGTACATTTGAAGGCTTCAGAGCTATAGTGGGCCAAACGCCATATATTAAAAACGTAGAAAACAAGGGTTAAAATGAAGTAAGTACCATAATTCAATGAAACATATAGCAAGTAATATAAAGTATGCACATTAAAACTAAATGATATGTCAATCTTCTTTAAATTACGGGATTCGCTTAATTTTAATCCTTGCTTTCTCCGTTTTTAATAAATGGCGCTTGGCCCACTATGGCTCTGAACCCTTCATTTATTATCAGTACACTGAGTAAAAAAATTAACATGGAAACCTCATTTCACAAGTTATAATTGAATAACGTTACATAATCATATTTAGGTTTCTACATGCTGCACTTGTTATAGATGGATGTAAATGATCATAAAAGCATTCTCATACCAAATTTACCTCCATCTATAACAAGTGCATTATGTAGAAACCTAAATAGGATTTTCTGAAAAAGTGTTCAAAGTATCCTCTGTGTTCAAAGTAACCCCAGTTTACGGTATGTAAGTTTTGGATTTTATTAAAAATAATATTAAGAAACATGGTCTTTGAACGAGAAGCTGAGACAGATAACAGATGGTAAAAGTATGCGAATGGAGCGAAAAATAATGCAAGTGACGCTGAAAGACCGAATCCGCAATGTGGACCTCAGGAAGAACACGGGCATGAAAGACGCAATACAGGTTGCGGACGAACTTAAATGGAACTGGGGAGGCCACGTAGCTAGGATGCGTGACATCCAGTGGACATACAGAGTGACCATGTGGGACCACAGGATAGGAAAGCGGAGTGCAGGAAGACAGAGAACCAGATGAGCGGATAAATTCACACAGAGAGCGGGGAAGCAGTGGACGAGGCGCGCAAGAAGCAGATCAACATGGAAAAAACTGTCGAAGGAAACATCAATCGGTGGAAAGTGAAATGTGTTCTGAAGTGGCAGCAGCAACGCGAATGATATTGTGAATCAGTGGGTAGTGATCGTAAACCAGTGAAAGTGCTTCATACCAACACGAGAGACGATGAACAAGAGAACAAGATCGAACACTGTCTAGGTTAGATCACCTAAAGAGTGAATCAGAGCTACCCTGCCTACGTTAGGAGGCCTTAGCCCTCAAGGGATGTCATAGGCTAAATTCTAAATTCAAAATATTAAGAAAACTATGTTCGCGCATGTACTTGGCACTTCTGCTTCGCGCAGACATTGTTTCTTACCTGTAAATGACGCCACAGCGGAATAAACACAGTATTTTTTTTTAATATAATAAAGTTTTGTTAACAAATTGTAACAAAACACTTCAACCGTAAAAGATAGATAAAATCTGGGTACAGATTTGGAAAGCTCGTGTTTTTCACTCGCTGTATGTATCGATCCAACTCGTATACTTCGGAAGTTGCAGGCGATAGAAAATGGAGTGTAAACTGTTGCACGTTTCCAGTAACGTAACAATGTATAAAACATCTATCACGCAACAAAATAAACTACGTAGATGGAAATATTTTTATTTACTTTTTAATATGCATACATCTTTGTGTTTGTATCTTTTAGAGGTAGATACTGAATTATTAGCTTTTAACGATCCTATGTGGTAGCGTGACTTACATTTTGTTTTGTGCTATATTTTCTGACTCTACCAATATATTGATCATTTTCGTAATTCAGAGAAGTATTGTTTCGAAAAGAAAATCAAGCATAATGTTTGAATAATTATTCACACTGTATTTCCCCAGGAACTATAATTGTAATGACGACGATAGCGGATTTGATAAAACGTTATCTATTTGTTTGTTGGTACGGTATATGAACTCTGTCCATGTTCTCATTATATTTTTTTCAGTGTTTTGCGTTATTGTTAATCATTTTTATGTAAATATGGCTTTCAGGTATAGCTCTCTGTGAAGCTGATTTTAATAATTTCAAGGGAAAACTTGTTCCGGGGCCTGTAGAGCGCTGGCGCGTTCAGCAAAAGGTCCCGGATTCGATGCCCGGTCATGGAACAATGTTATTCATTTTTAGACGTAGCATAGAAGAAAGACTATCTCTTATTGAACAACACGGTCATGTTTGATTTTTTCGTGTTTTAATAAAATCCCATTTCTTTACGAACAAATTGGTGTTTTTATTTTTGTGGAATCTAAAAATTTGACAAACTTATTACCATTTCAAAATGGAAACTTACTTTTGAATAACTTATATTTTGTGTGAAAAGTATATTTGGTCAATATTCGGTGTCTCCCTATACCACAATCGGGACTAACGCTTGATTTGCGTCTCGTGATGGGTTGATAAGTGACGTGAGATCGAGGAATCTGAAAAGATTTCAATGATTTCAGTTCGTCTTCTCACCCATGTGTACTATGGGGATATATGGAAGTTTCACCGTAGGCCAATATTTATATATTTTTCTCATTAGTAATCCTTTGTAATATATATTATTTACGATGAAATTGTCTCCAAAATACAGGCCATGGACATAATAATAATAATAATAATAATAATAATAATAATAATAATAATAATAATAATAATTTTATTGGGTTATTTTACGACGCTGTATCAACATCTAGGTTATTTAGCGTCTGAATGAAATGAAGGTGATAATGCCGGTGAAATGAGTCCGGGGTCCAGCACCGAAAGTTATCCCGCATTGTTCGTATTTGGTTGAGGAAAAACCCCGGAAAAAACCTCAACTAGGCAACTTGCCCCGACTGGGATTCGAACCCGGGCCACCTGGTTTCGCTGTCAGACGCACTGACCGTTGCTCCACAGGTGTGGACAATAATAATAATAATAATAATAACAATAATGTTTCAATTTAAATTTGAGTACGGCTGCAAGAATTCTGCCATGATTATATTAGATAAAGAATGTAAACTCATAAAATTCTCAGCCATCAGAGTCTGATCGCAGACACACAAATGTAATAATCAGTTATTCTTATGAATATTTAGAAGATAACATTAAATAAACATCTCTCGTTCACTCTCAGCAAGTTTACGTATTTTGTCTTCACCTTCGTTTGGTGTTTTGAATTGCAAATTTGATTAACGGCGCACTTAATCCGCTCTTACAATGACGTGTACGCAAAGTTATGTCAATGTAATGACCCGGTATTATGAGCAGAATTAATGGCTCGATTTACGGCGTGTGCCGCCTTTTCTTGCATTAGCATATTTAAGACCTACTTTAAGCTGATATTTGTTACATACCCTCATGGTGCTGTCATACACGCTGCGGAGTGGAGTCAGTGGAGCTTCAAGTTTTATTCAAAACACACACAAATCTTGTGGTTGCTCATTAAATTCCACTCAATTGATTTTGAAAACTGTTCTTTCGGTATTTTCACTTTAATCATAAAAGAGGAAAAATCATTCTGATTCTTTAAGAAAGTTTGCGACACAGAAAACAAATTCTTGCTACAGATACTACTACATGTTGTTTTACAGAAAGGCAAAATGCATTCATTTCGAGTGCTTCACTGTTCTAGGACGTAAAGTCGTACACAGTGGAACTCCACAAATAGACACAGCAACGGTCCGTGTGCGAGACGAGGTACGAACGCTGTCTACATTGGTAAACATAAGGGCTGTACAATGTTTTTTATGGCGTGCGGACGGAAACATAAATAATTAACGTATATAATTTTAAATAATATATATATTGTAGTATATGCAAAATATATAACAAAACAAATCCGTGATTAAGTATAATATATACGTGATATATCTGAAACATAAAACAAACTTCTAGAGCAGTAGTGTCAGAGTTGTAAGCTCCAAAATCAGTTGTGGAGCTAGATCGGAGCGTGAACTTGCTTATGTCTATGGAAACACCGGAGCACGCAACGAGTCTAGTGGAGCGCTCCGCTCCGTTTAGTCTCTGTCTGACAATGCTGCTCTAGAGGAAAAACTCTCTAAATATATCTAGTCGACCTGGTTGGCGAGTTGGTATAGCGCTGGCCTTCTATGCCCAAGGTTGCGGGTTCGATCCCGGGCCAGGTCGATGGCATTTAAGTGTGCTTAAATGCGACAGGCTCATGTCAGTAGATTTACTGGCATGTAAAAAAACTCCTGCGGGACAAAATTCCGGCACATCCGGCGACGCTGATATAACCTCTGCAGTTGCGAGCGTCGTTAAATAAAACATAACATTTAAATATATCTATATACGGGGCTTTCATTTCAAAACTTCGCACTCTAAATAACTAGTTAATTAAATTGAATTTAATTTAAACCAAAAAAAAAAACGCGTACATTTAGATATTAAGGGGGAAGTCTTAAACAAGGCTTAATTGCATTTTAGATTTCACCTCCCACCTCCAGCCACTCCCACTTTGAAATGTCAAATGGCAACCCTATATTTTTATACTTGAATATGAAAGAGCATTCAATTGTTCATACACCACATTCATTTGTTTTCGCATCTTTTCTTTTCTATCGTCGCCTGGTAACCTGCATTTTTGTTATTGTTGATTAAAGCCGAAGAGAATAAAGCTACAAAAACTTATTGAGTATTTCATGTAATAGTTGTGTTTGTGTATTAAATTATTTTAAAATGGTGTATACCTTCACGAGAGAATATAAATAATCCCTATTGATTAAGTTTAGAAAATACACAAAGTAAGCTGTGTTTTCATCCTACAATCAACTGATAAAAACAAAGCTTCTTATAATCACTACAGAATGCCTCGTATTTAGATGAATTTTGTTTTCTATGCACTGTTCTGATCGAAATGTCAAATTCTTGAGGTATGGCTATGATTGATTCACCTTTTCTAACCGTTCCAATAATTGTAACTTCTGCTTCAACATAAGTACATATTTTTTGTTCCCTGCCTTGCTGCCAACGTGTACGAGTATCTGCACACTACTGCACTGGTTCAACTGGTTAGCCCTGTGCAGCACGGGACAGGGTGCGTTGACTTACCTTGTATCGTGAAGTATATGAGAGTGAGCGTCTATTTGTGGAGTTCAACTGTATTTCTTTTCTGTGGAGTGATACTTTACTTTACACATGGTTAGTATATGAAGGCTAATGGAAATAAAGGGGATAAGTTCATTTTTCACAAAGGAAACTTTTTTTAGATGAGGCTATACAAGGCCCGTCTATACTTTTCTTTAGAACAATTAACATAAAGTTATTTGTCACATTTTTATTTGAGTTGAACGTTTTCGACTCGATTGAGTCATCTTCGGAAGCTATGCCCTTGAATATACAAATACATGTAGACTAGAGTGTGCATGTGTATAATATTAATATAATAACACTAAGAAAGTTGCAAACTTCTGCTTTAAAATGCAATTGTGAAATGTGATAAATATGATTAAAATTGGAACATTAATAAAATGCTTATACAGGGACATCATTTTATTTTTACTTCAATTTTTATTGTACCTGAGTTTTTTAATGTACTTCACTCCCACCCCCTCTACTAGTAAACATCCAACCGTTCTACACACAGAACCAAGGCCGCGTATGCAGTCAGAGTTGCCTTATGGTCATAGTAAGCAGCACTGAGTTAGTGAGTATAGTACGTTCCAGAAATATGTTCGCGTTTTCCAGTGATAAAAGAGCTTTCAATATTGAATCAAATTTTCGCACAAGTACTGTCGTCCGTTTGCCTACGTCGCATCTGCTCGCCCCTCTGCAAAGACTAGTAGCTGGGCAGTCTTAGCTCTTTTCTGAAAACATTAATTTCTGTTAGGAATTGGACGTCTACGTAATATTATACAACTGTTTAATATAACTTTAATAAAAGGGCGTCGTTAAGTAATTAACTGTCACGTGATTTTCCCCCTTTCAACAACCCTGCGACAAAACCACTTGGACGGACAGTAGATAGCATGTTTGAGTAATTTTATCTTTTCGGATCGGGCAAAAGTGAAGATTGAATTTACAGTACGTAAGATACTCTTTTATAGAGTAGGTACAGAATTATTTCAACATGAGTTACTCGTACGAAGGACGAAACTGGTAATTGGAATTAGGTACAATAGTCTATAGTGCGATAATATGCACAAAAGAACTGAAGCCTGTACCGAAATGAACGGCCACCATTTTAAAAAATATGTTTAAATATCCATATTATGATTATTTTTCAATTTATCTTCATTCTCTATATTGTACGCTAATGTGCTGTAGATAGTATAATATACACTGCATAATGAATACGTCCACATGGACAGCTCAGTTCGTGAGTAAAAACACTCATTGTTAATACAGTACTGTGTTTTGATTAAACAAAAACCTAATGAAAATTATGAAACTCAAAATCGCGATATTTCCTAGTTTACGTAAATGGATGAACTACTTTTCTTCCCTCCTATACTTAGTAAAGTGATTTGTTTGCATTTTACGCCAGTATCATCGAACCCCAGTAGCGGAAGGGGGTAAGTTAATCCAAAGGTATAGCCAGGTTAATATTAGAAATGTTAGTAAAAATAAAATGATGTCCCTGTATAAGCTGTTACATCAATAAAATGTTAAAATGAAGTGCGGACTACAACTTGTAGAACAGTCTGTGGCAATGGATGGAAAACCACATAATTCCGGTGTAGTGTCTTGTATGGAGATTAAACACAAAAATTGTGTATTGCGTTCCAGCCACCAAAGATATCGGATTCATCACCGCAATGCACAACTGAAACTATCAGCTGTGAGCAGTGTGGGATGAAGATAAATGCAAACAAGACGAAGACCATGGTTATCGGAATAAAAATAAAGCAGGTAAACGTGTGAATTCGAAACGAGGTAGTAGAACAAGTGGAAAGCTTAAATACATGGGGTGTACTATAAGTAGTAACATGAGCTATGCCTGGAAGTAGGAAAGGATTGAAATGGTGAGGTAAGCTTTCAATAAAAAGAGGAGCATTTTCTGCGGACCTTTGGAAAAACAACTAAGAAAGATACTAGTGATATGCTTTGTGTGGCATTGCAAGGGGCAGAAACATGGATATTACGACGAAGTGAAGAGAAACGGCTAGAAGCATTTGAAATGTGGATATGGAGAAGAATGGAGCGTGTGAAATGGACAAACAAAATAAGAAATAAAGCTGTGGGTGAAAAAATAATAACGCTAAAAGTAATAAGAAAGTGAAAAACAAAATAGTTCGGTCACTGCCTAAGAAGAAACTGCCTACTGAAGGATGCACTGGAAAGAATAGTAAATGGGGGAATAAAGTTCGGGGCAGAAGAAGATATCAGATTACAGACAACATTGAGATATATGGATCGTATGCGGAGACTAAGAGGACTGCGGAAAGGAAGGAAGATTGAAGAATGCTGGGTTTGCAGTGAAAGTCCTGCCCTTGGATAGAAAATGTGAATGAATGAATGAAATGCATTTCTATATTAAAGATCAAGTCTCTCAGATCAGCTTGTAAGAAATCTCACGTCTTGCAATATTTATATTATTTAGTATGAGGAAAGTTTTATAAGCGTTTGGCCTGGTAATTTTACCTACATTTTCTAAATTTTTGACACTGAAAATAATATGACATTTGACGAAAACAAATAAAAACATAATGATTACATTGTATAAAACAAATATTAGTTTAACGAAGCACAGGAATTGATATGCTGCACCAAATAATATAATATCCGTGAACAAATCAAATATCTATATGCGATCAATACAGGGAATTAATTTGAATACCAGGCGCGGTTTTATTGCATTTGTTCCACTCATTCTAATGAAAGACTAAAATGAATTTGCACACTCCGGATCAGAGCGAATACAATTAACCCATTAGATTTGAGCGCCATATAAATATTGTGGATATAACAATGTTGGAACGCTTTCTGTATTCGAACCTGAGTGCAGAAGATAACATCGTGAAATATGAAAGCTGATCGTTGGGTGTACATTCCCAATAGCCGAGGATTATTTGCCTTTCATTTATTATTCGAGAAGATTTCGAGTATTTTATTAGGAATATGGAAATAATGTGAATGGTATCTTTCATTATTGGATGAATCCAAATATTTTGAAGTGCGTAGTGAATATTTACCCTAACGGTCCTCTACCAGTTTTGGATTGTTCTATTTTACAGCAGAGACATTGGCCGAATAAGGGTACATACACGTTGGAGCAACGATAAACGATAAAAGAAACGACCTAGCGACGCTCTGGTTTTTTCAAAGAATCAAGTGTTCATATCGGAGCAATGAGAACGCGGGAAGCGAACATTTTGACTTATCAGTAGAAGATATTCTATACATCCACGTAATGAAAGCAGATATATAGAAAATATCAGCTGCTAGGTTCAAGGTTAATATAACTTAAATATGTACAAAATTGAACTCGTTTCTCATCCCAAAGCTAGTACAGGGACATCATTTTATTTTTACTGACATTTCTAATATTAACCTGGCTATACCTTTGGTTCAACGATTAAGAACCGGAAACATCGTTTGCTACTCCCTTCCACGACTGGAGTTCGATGATACTGGCCTAATATACAAACAAATCACTTTACTAGGTATAGGAGGGAAGAAAAGTAGTTCATCCATTTACGTAAACTAGGAAATATCGCAAGTTTGAGTTTGATAATTTTCATTAGGTTTTTGTTTAATCAAAACACAGTACAATATTAACAATAAGTGTTTTTACTCACAAACTTAGCTTTCCATGCGGACGTATTCATTATGCAGTATTTATTATACTGTCTACAGCAATTAGCGTACACTATAGAGAATGAAGTTAAATTGAAAAATAATCATAATATGGATATTTAAACACATTTTTGAAAATGGTGGCCGTTCATTTCGATACAGGCTTCAGTTCTAATGTGCATAATATCGCACTATAGACTAATGTATGTAATTCCAATTACCAGGTTCGTACTTCGTATCAGTAACTCATGTTGAAATAATTCTGTACCTACTCTACAAAAGAGTGCCTTACGTACTGTAAGTTCAATCTTCACTTCAGCCCGATGCGAAAGATAAAATTACTCAGACATGCTATCTACTGTCCGTCCAAGTGGTTACGTCGTAGGGTCGTAGGAAGGAAGGAAATCACGTGAGAGTTAATTACTTAACGAGGCCCTTTTATTTAAGTTATTTTAAACAATTGTATGGATATAATATTACGTAGACGTCCAATTCCTAACAGAAATTAATGTTCTCAGAAAAGAGCTAAGACAGCCCAGCCACTAGCATTTACAGAGAGGCGAATAGAAGCAAGTGGGGGAAACTGGGATGCGACGTGGGCAAATGGAAAATGATCCAATATTGAAAGCTCTTTCGTCACTGGAAAACGCGAACATATTTTTGGAACGTACTATTTACTATGATCGTAAGGCTACTATGACTGTATATGCGGTCTTGGATGTGTGTGGAGTGTTGAACTTCATTAGTAGAAGGGGTGGGAGTGAAGTACATTAAAAAAACTCAGGTACAATAAAAATTGATGTAAAAATAAAATGATGTCCCTGTACAAATTCATTGTGATGTGATTGGTTCTTGTGATTACATAACGTATCACGAGTAAACATACAGGGACATCATTTTATTTTTACTAACATTTTTAATATTAACCTGGCTATACCTTTGGATTAATGATTGAGACCCGGAAACACCGTTCGTTACCTCCTTCCATGACTGGAGTTCGATGATACTGGCGTAAAATACAAACAAATCACTTTACTAGGTACAGGAGGGAAGAAAAGTAGTTCATCCATTTACGTAAAGTAGGAAATATCGCGATTTTGAGTGTGATAATTTTCATTAGGTTTTGTTCAATCAAAATACAGTACAGTATTAACAATAAGTGTTTTTACTCACGAACTGAGTTATCCATGCGAACGTATTCATTATGCAGTGTATATTATACTGTCTACAGCACATTAGCGTACGATATAGAGAATGAAGTTAAAATGAAAAATAATAATAATATGGATATTTAAACACATTTTTTAAAATGGTGGCCGTTCATTTCGATACAGGCTTCAGTCCTTTTGTGCCTATTATCGCACTATAGACTATTGCATCTAATTCCAATTACCAGTTTCGTCCTTCATACTTAGTAACTCATGTTGAAATAATTCTGTACCTACTCTATAAAAGAGTACCTTACGTACTGTAAATTCAGTCCTCACTTCTGCCCGACCCGCACAGATAAAATTACTCAGACATGCTATCTACTGTCCGGTCAAGTGGTTATTTGCTATCTACTGTCCGGTCAAGTGGTTATGTCGCAGGATCGTAGGAAGGGGGGGAATCACGTGATAGTTAATTACTTAACGAGGCCCTTTTATTTAAGTTATTTTAAACAGTTGCATAATATTACGTAGACGTCCAATTAATTCCTAACAGAAATTAATGTTTTCAGAAAAGAGCTACGAAAGCCAAGCCACTAGTCTTTACAGTGGAGCGAGCAGAAGCAGGTGGGGGAAATCGGGATGCGACGTAGGCAAACGGACGACAGTACCTGTGCGAAAATATAATTCAATATTGGAAGTTTTCGTCACTGGAGAACGCGAACATATTTCTGAAACGTACTATAATCACTAACTCGGTACTGCGGCCTTGGTTCTGTGTGGACAGTTGGAACTTGGTTAGTAGAAGGGTTGGGAGTGAAGTACATTAAAAAACTCAGGTACAATAAAAATTGAAGTAAAAATAAAATGATGTCCCTGTACAACTGATCAATTTGTCAATATCCATGATAATTAATTTAATATGCCGAAATAATAATAAATCGATTAATATTCGGATATATTGATAACCACGAGTCATTATACAGATTAATATTAACTTAATCAGAGATCATATGAACGACAAGAGCGAAGAAAGTGGAATTTTTCTTTTTCATCGCTTTTATAGTGTATCTTCGCTTTTAGCGTTACTCCAATATGCACACCTTGATGATAATGCATGCTTAAATTCTCTCTGGAGATGAAGATGATAATGCTAGCGAAATGAGTCCAGGGTCCAGCGACGAAAGTTATCCAGCATTTTCTCTTGATGGATTGAGGGAAAACTTCGGAAAAACCTCAACCAAGAAACTTGTCCCAACTGGGATTTGAACTCAGACTCACTCGTTTCACTGTAAGACGTGCTAACTGTTACTCCGCAAGGGTGGACCTGTAAAAGTTTCACTCTTCATGATAGATAATTTCTTACAAATATAATGTATTGTGGGTCCCTATCACCACGGCATGTCGCGTCCTCAGGTTGAGGATCGAGGAGACGGCCTCCAGATATGGAGGGTAGCTGTGAATATATTGAATAAGCAGTCGCGGACAGCCGATGAGGGGTGGTCCTCCAGCTTGGGGGTTGGGCGAAGGGCTAACAACCCTTCACCGTAAAAAACAGCATGTTACGAATCCTTCAAATAAGCTTCGGAATGGGACTGATTCTCTGGCACGACCACAGCAAAGGAATAAGGTTTTGAGTGGAGAAAGTTACACAACGCAGAACAGCACGCATTGTATTCTTCACCTGACATAATTAGGAACATTAAATCCAGACGTTTGAGATGGGCAGGGCATGTAGCACGTATGGGTGAATCCAGAAATGCATATAGAGTGTTAGTTGGGAGGCCGGAGGGAAAAAGACCTTTAGGGAGGCCGAGACGTAGATGGGAAGATAATATTAAAATGGATTTGAGGGAGGTGGGATATGATGATAGAGAATGGATTAATTTTCCTCAGGATAGGGACCAATGGCGGGCTTATGTGAGGGCGACAATGAACCTCTGGGTTCCTTAAAAGCCAGTAAGTAAGTAAGTATAATTTAATACAATATAAGTTTATAACTAAATATTATTATTTTATTACTGTTATTATTACTAATATTACACAATCGAGAGGAATTTTTAGACTATTATCTTGAATTAATTTCACATATGTTTTATTTATTTGTGTTGAAATGTTAGTAAGTTGTGCGCAGACACGAGTTTCTCGATAACATTTCCATTCATCACTCATTTTGCTGAAGATCTGCTTTAAAGAACGCTTGTAATTAATTATATTTAAACATCACACTTTTTACATTGCAATCTAGATGAAATTAAAATTACCATTTTGCTTTAAAGATGTAGATTAATTATCGTAACTTGACTAACAATTTATCTCGCAACGTTTCATCAGCATCGGAGTACATTAAGAAACGACAAGTGTCAACGACATAAGAAGAATTAACACACATTCGTATTTCTCGCTCCAACTTCCTTCATTAACGAACTCGAAATATTCACATAAATTTCAGTTTTTATTCCCAAGTTACATTCCTTCCGGTTACAAGGCCCGATTTCGGACATGAATGTCATTCAGATATTGATATCCTTCGCCACATAGTACTAGATGTGTTTATTTTCTTCTCTTTATCCTCTGTCGCCTTAAGAGAGACCGTGTCTATTCCTGAACATACGCTAAGGAATCTCGCTTATGTTAGATCCTCCAGCTTTTCCTTGACTTCACTTGGTTTGGCTTTTCGCAGACCGACTCGAGAAGGATTTTAACTAGATACGTACTTCAAGACTTCAGCTAGTGATTTATATATTAAAATGGTAATGCTAGTTTCACGTTATTTATTGGAAGTGATAAGGGTTAATATACCTGCATGTAATAGACTCATTATTTTGTAGCATTCTAAAATAGAGGGATAGTTTCCCCATTACAGTCTCTTATCATGATTTTCGTGGTTGTATTCAGGCATAATTCTCCAAATCCCGGGATGTCACAACATGTAATCTGTAACATTTGTAATAGAGTTCAGAATGAAATGTGATAATGTGCAACGGTTATAATTTTGCATTCAGTGTATAGGGGTTGCGACTTCGAGGAATTGTTTGTGATAATTATTATGGAATACGAAGTTTTATGAAAACTTGTACCATTCTGTATACATTTTAAGAAAGGTTTGCACGTGAACAATAATGATTCCGAGATATTTCCTTCTCTAAAATCAGCATGAATATGAACTTACACTTCATACTCATTAATAATTAGACAAATCTCTATTTAAAATCCGTCTTCAACTACAGAGGCTATTCAAACAACATAATAATTATTCAGTTTTGAATTAATGGTGGAATACAAATTAAATTTAAAAATCGGAATAAACATTCTTAGAAATTACTTTTTTCATAACAAATCTAATAGAATCTGCTTAAATCAATTCTGGGTTATTTTTAATTCGTATTTATTGGCTAGTTAAGCTACGGCTGAACTCTGTTTATGTATTTATAGTTTGTTTTAAAACCTCTATTTACTTATTGCATATTTATTTATTTTAGAACGTAAAATATTTTCTCTGAGGATTTGAGCTAGACATGTTTTCTCTAAGAATATAAGGTACAGTAGATATTTGTACAACATTTACTTTGATGATTTATGAAAGAAAAATATTGACTCTGATAATAGAAGGTAAATGTGTATCCATTTTTAGCTTCTGTAAATGTACTCACAGTCTGCCACAGAGACAAAAATATTTTCCTTGAACTGCGACGTATAGTTGAAGAAATGTCCATTAACTGTAGCATGTCACGTTTATCGACTACATTGGATACAGGTTGCTATATTCCTGGAATTAATTATACTTTCATTTTAGGATAATTGAAATCGATTCGTGTATATTACATAGTCAGAATATATAATTCAGATACGAAATAATAGACTGAATCAAACGGTTCACCAGTTGTTCACTTGTAAAAGAAAGTCGAGCATTACTAAAATCAGGAGTGACTGATTATTTGTTATACAGAGGAGAAGAAGAATAATGTATTCGGTTTTGGTTCTGAATAATCAATAATTACATCAGAATCAAGCTATTAAATAACGTTACGCAAATCTAATCTTAAATATAGATGTTATAAACACAAGTAAATTCAATAGTCACCTGTTAAATATTGGAATCAATATAGGTTTTATGTATCACTTCAAGTGAGGGAACTCTTTTGAACAGTAGGCCGTAGGACACTGAAGATGACGCAGCACCGGCTTCGAAACAGGCCATCTGTCTAAGGCACATAACCTACTTTAAATTTTAACACATTTAACGTATCGACAAATACAATTTCAAGTCTTTTGAAATTTCATTTCCGTCATTTTTTACGTGACTAGGTCTTTACTGGAGATACAAACTGGGAAAAAGTCCCATTATGTAACTGGAAGCTATATTTCTGTTTACTTTGACAAAATTTTAGTAGGTCTCTTTGATCATGCTTGACTAGATATTCTACAAATTGCTGGCATGTCATCTTAAAATTCAATGTAGGTCTAATGCATAATTCTGCCTTGACTAAGTTTGCAGTTAATTTATTGCGCTCGTCAGTCCACATATTGGACACCAGAGAAAATACGCGCACAACATAAGTATTGCTAACTGTAGGCCTACAGATATTAATTTTGACACCAATTTAAGAAATTTAGGAAAATTCTAGTTTTGAAATATTTTCACCTATACTTGATTTAAAGATAAATTATTAAAACAATCATCACCAAATTTATCCAAAACTTCATTTTTCATTCAAAATAGCAATTTATCATAAAGACCTTTTTATCTATATTTGCTTAAGAAGAGTTCTTAGCTTTAAAATTGAACGTATTTATTTTCCTGCAAGTTCTTAACGAAATGAAAATTTTTTTTAATTTACCCGGAGAAATTATAGTTGAACCCAGAGCTTGGAAATGAGGTATCAAAACCCGCAAACTAAAGCTGCGGTTTGTTTATGGCGATCATCGCCGGGCGATTGTCCACTGGAGCGTCTGGAGTTGCTAGCAGTTAAAATCACTGCGCATGGTTTCTTTACAGCGATGATCGCCAACGTAGATCGTTGGACGCTTCCCAGATCGCTGGAGGTTGCTTCTGGAGCAAATTCAGGACGCACATCGTTGCATGCATGTTAAATAATCGATATTTAGAGAAGACCATGTAGAAATATTGAATCGAGTTATGGTAACAAAACAAATGAGAATTGACAGCGATGTACGCTGATAAAGAAATCATTTCCTGACGATCATCGCCAGTGTTTATAACCGCCGGCGACGATCGCTGTAAACAAACCATAGCTTTAGGGTCAATCTCTGAGAAGTATAAACCCTACTTGAATAAGAGAATGAAAATGACATATCAGTCAGAACAATCGATCTACAATATCGAACCCTTTATTCTAAACTGCATGAAGCACATTCCATTCCTTTGCAATATGCTGGAATAATGAATGTAAATAGGCCACAGGCGTGGCTCAGTCGGTTAAGGCGTTTGCCTGCCGGTCTGAAGTTGCGCTCGGGCGCGGGTTCGATCCCCGTTCGGGCTGATTACTTGGTCGGGTTTTTTCCGAGGTTTTCCCCAACCTTAAGGTGAATGCCAGGTAATCCATGGCGAATCCTCGGCCTCATCTCGCCAAATACCATCTCGCTATCACCAATCTCATCGACGTAAATAACCTCGTAGTTGATATAGCGTCGTTAAATAACAAAATAATAAAAAGATGAATGTAAACATTACGACAATTTTATTATTTATGGCAAAATCTCATCAAAAGAACAAACATAAATGAGATGTAGGACACGGACAATGTTACTAGGACTCTGGTAGACTGAAATATTAGACACCATTACATACCAGTGAGTTATGTAATTCAGTGTACTGTACGATCAATAAATAACACGCTATTTTATGGTCGTGTAAATGCACATTAAATTATGTTAGAGCAAAATGCTTCATTGTGTGAGGGAAGCACAAAGCGGCTTTCGCACTATAATGCTATGAACCTTTCTTCCATTGAGAAAGGAACATCGCTTGTAAACGCATGGGTTCGATAGCGCCTCACACGAATCTAGGGGATTCCGAACTGACCAATCGCAACGCGAGAAAGCTATTTGACAGGTTTGTCATTTTTTTACGTTTGAAAAGACAGATTTAAGGAACAAAACTCTATCCTCTTTCGTGACATCTTTCATTCCAAGAAGCTTTACAGAGATGTAGCTGCAGTTTATCCAGAAACAAAACGGAAAACTAAATTTGTTCGTATTGCTCTATTATATATTATGAGAGAATTATTTCTGTAAACATTTTATAATAGATGATATATAAATGTACACGAAAGACATTACTTTTTATACACGTATTCGCTTATCTTTTTCTTATTGGGAGTAATATAGGCTGTATCTTGATTTTTGTTATCATTATTTTGTCCCTGTAACGTCATATGACGTAGGAAGAACATTTTCTTAGTTTAAACAAATTTTTACTGGCAGTTATAGTAAAAGATATGAATTTCATAATCTCAAACTGTTTTTGTTTACCGTAACGCAGTTGATTTCGTTAAATGAATTAATTGTGTATATTATTATATACAGTATTTACAAATAATGTGTATCATGTTTACTATTATCTTCTATAATATACAGAGTGTTTCCAAGGTGGTGTTACAAACTTTTAGGGATGATGGCGAATGGCACATGTATCAATTTGAGATCAGGAACCCTGGTCCGGAAATGACCGAGTCGAAAGTTACAAACAAAAATAGTTGTGTGGAAATTACTTAATTTTATTCCTCTGTACACCTTATTTATGTGTATTTATCTGTACAGCTTACACATACTCTATTCATCTGACGTTGTTTACGTTGTCTAATTACAGTATTCCATTCAGTGCGCTGTCTGAGGGATGGGGACAGGAAACTACACTAAAGCAATGCAGATAGCGTAATGTGACGTACATGGTCGGTCCTGATATGCACGTCTGTAGACAGCAGTGTACCGGTATGTGTACAAGTTGCAGTGTCCAGTCGATCAGTCCTAGTGAAATGGAGGAGTACACGAGAGCGGAATAATCAGACCTGATTTTCGAATACGGATGAGCCAATGGGAACAGTAGACAAGCTCACAGATTGATCGGGCCTAGTACCTGCGTAGGAGACATCCGGCCCATACGATCTTTCCACGTCTGTTCCAAAGGTTAAGGGAAGGTACCAAATTACAATTCCTTTTCCACACAACTATTTTTGCTTATAACTTTCGACCCAGTCATTTCCGGACCAGGGTTCCTTATCTCAAATTGATACATGTGCCCTTCGCCATCATTCCTGAAAGTTTGTGACAGCACTTCGGAAACACTCTGTATATTGTATATACTAGTTCAGTAGTATTATCGATCTAATTATATTTTCTGTAATATGTAGCACTAATATTTTGTACAGAGCTAGTTTCGCAGTGTTAGTGAGTTTATATGGTCAAAAGTAGCTAAACGGAGCATTTCAATTTAGTAGCAATCCCACTTACAGTTGTCATGATCCATTATTATTATGTACCGAAGCTAGGTTATACCTTTCGTAAGCATTTAGGGTCAGATATAGAACTCTAAAACTCCAGGATATACTAACCGATAACTTACCTAACTTGTATGAGAAAGAAAATGCGCTGTCTGGTAATGAGATATCTTGCAAGCAGCATTTACTTGATCTTATTTTTTAGTTTTTCCCACGCTGTTGACTTCAGTTTCACTTATCGATTCTTTCACGGAGACCTTGAACTCGTTTAAGCTGGACACATGACAATAATTATTAATTCAGACCGTAAAGCCTTGTAATAGACGAAGAGAAGACATAGGAATGACTTTGGGTATAACCTTTGTATTCAAACACATGGGACGTTCGTGAGGTTATCAAATTTATGTACAAAACTAACAATTATCAGAAATAACACGTTTTACTTTCTATCTTACAAAATTCTATTGATGTTAAGTTTTGGTAAATTAACTTTTCGAGATAATTTTGTATCCAATCCGTACCCTATTAGTTATGAAATTATTTCTAAAAGTTACAATTGAATAGAGAACCCTTATTTAAATATGAAAACACAAGTAGAGGAAAGAGCTGACCGGTGCACTGTCACTGACTGAGAGCATAGCGTGATAGTTCAAAGAACCAGCTATTTCGTGTTGTAAACATATTTTCTTTGTGTATTTGGAAATCACTACCAATAATTAATCGTACCGAAAAGAAATATTCTTGGTTCAGGGAATAACAGTACAGCAAACTTTCTACTGGTCATGCGGTCTCTGTTTATAAATATGAAGGCATTTCTTTCGTATACATATCACTGACACAACTATAATAATTACAGCCAATAACTCCAACACAATCCAATCTACAACAGAGGCAGTTCTCCTCAAAATATGTGATTGGTTTTCAGTCAATAAATTATTATTAAATTGTAACAAAACTAACATAATCCAATTTAAATCCTGCCCAAATCCAACCTTGCAAATTTCAAGCATATTAATTAATAATAGGCCCCTAATAGAAACAGCAACAACCAAATTTCGTGGCTTACAAATCGATAGTATGTTATTTTGGAAAAATCATATTAAAGAAATTACTCCCAAACTAAATTTAGCATGTTTTGCTATTATATCTATACAAGAGATAGTAAATATCAATACCTTAAAAACAATATACTTTGCATACTTCTACTCGGTAATGAGTTTTGGTATAATATTCTGGGGAAATTCTACAGATAGTAATAGTATATTCCTACTACAAAAATGAATAATTAGATTAATAGATAGGTGCCAAATAATGTAGCTAAAAGTAATATAGCCTACTTTGCATATTTCCACTTGGTAATGAATTTTGGAATAATATTCTGGGGAAATTCTACAGATAGTAATGGTATATTCCTACTACAAAAAAGAATAATTAGAATAGTAGTAGGTATCAAATAATATACCTAAAAGTAATATAGCCTACTTTGCATATTTACACTAGGTAATTAACTTTGGAATAATATTGTGAGGAAATTCTACAGATAGTAATAGTATATTCCTACTACAAAAAAATAGAATAATGATAGGTGTCAAATAATGTAGGAAATCGTGTAGCACTATTTAAAAAAGCTACAAATAATGTCCATGGCTTGTGGTTATATTTTTTCATTAATAAACTTCCTCGTAAGTAATCGTGAAAAATATGTAACTAATTCAAAAGTTCATAGCATAAATACTTATAAAACTTACTTTCATACTCATTGGCAAGTCTATCGTGCCAACGAAAACGAATGTGTTATATAGCAGTGAACATTTTAATAGCCTCCCTATGGATATAAAAAATAAAATTTAAAATATTAGGTACTTCTTCAATTTGGACCTAAATAATCTTATTTCTCACGCCTTCTATGCTGTAGGTGAATTTATGACATTCAACAACAGTACATGAATATTTCTGTATTGTATTAAGTATCGGTAATAACCCTTAAACTCTTCTGTATATATTTCAAATCGTCTTTACAAATATTCCGCTAGATGGCAATAGTGTGTTATGATGAGGTGTTCTCTTGTTAACAGTTGTGCCAACTATACAATCTTCATTGAACTCTCTCGACGATTGCTAGTCAAGAAGGCTTTGTTGGTTCAGTTTTTTTTATTAAAACAGTTGCATTGCACTTCAGTTATCAATATTTATTAAACAACTTTGGTACATGACTATCCATAATCTCATACAGCAGAAGCTATAACATAACCTAAATAATATAAACAGGACAAATTATAGGAAAGTTTTAATTATTAATGATGATGAAATAAACATTAATCATTTTAAAAGGTAGAATTATTGAAAGTACAATGTTGGCAAACAAAGAAACAAATTCTACGGAATGATAAAAATTGTAAGATAAGCATTCCTGATTGGTTGAAACATGTTGTTACGTACCGTTTTATTGCTAAAAAGTAGTATGACGGTGTAAAATTGTAATAGTCAATATAAAGGATCTGGCGTGCTTTCAGTTCTCTTTTAATTTATTGTTATTTCTTAAAGTTGCATTACCAGCTTTAAACTTACTATACCAAGTGAAATATGATGAAGCAAATCCATTATGATAACGGAATTTTCATCCAGTGGTTTTTTTAGTCAATTAACTACGTATAAATGAATTTACAGAGGTTGATGAAAAGCAAACCTATTCATGAATAAAGCAACTGCTTTTATAATCTTTGTCACATCAGTTAGAACGAGCTTATTAATCAATTTTACATAACGAATTGCTTGTGAAAAAAAAATAACTTGGTATCCTTTGTAATATTTGTGTAGAGGATTTCATTCAACGTATTTTTATAAAGGGTGTATTATATTCCGCCCACAACTTTAAATATGATTAATTGCACTGTCATTTTCAGCATATAGGCTTTGAATTAATGAAAAATAAATATATTTTTCCTATATATACAACTCTTATCGGTTAAAGGAAAAAAAGCACGGATGAAATTCAGTAATTCTGTTAACAGATTTTGACCGTGAGGTAATCGTTATTCAATGCTGGGTACATTCTGAGAGGTCTGTGTTGGCTGAAGCGGCTGGCTGTGTCACTATTTCAAGTATTTCAATTTTTACTGCCATTGATATTTCACCGTGCTTTCATTGTTTCCGCGTGATCATGTTATCTCTGAATTGCTTTTATATTTGTACTTTCAATATGGAATTTTTACTTTCTGAAGAAAATTACACTTCCATATGCAGTAAAAGATAAACAGTGGGTGGAGAAGAAGAGAAAGAGTGAATAATGAAGTGACATAGAGGAAAAAATGAAATAAAAAGGCGAAAACAGAAGAGGAAGAAGATTAAGAACAAATAAGAAAATAAGAAGAAAGGACATGAGAATAGAGAAGGAAAACAGAAAAAGGAATAAGAAGATGAGGGAAAATAAACCAGGAGAAAAAAGTATGAGAAGTAGAGATGAACAACGATCGAGAAAGCAAGATTAATAGCGCCCGCAAAGCCGAAAACCCGCACGACAATGTTGTATACGTCGCATAGTTGACATAAAGGCTGCTTGTGAGTGTTTCGAACGTCGAGATTGATCTCTCCCAAAGTCCCGAACGTCAAGCAGCCTTGAATCGCCACAGTTGTTTACACCTGACAGAACTTTTATCTACTTTGACAACTGTTATATATGTATAAACAATCAAGTAGCCTATTTGAAACATCTTCTCTACCTTTCAGTGTATAATAATCCATTCCCCAGTCTTTATTACTAGGCCCTTGTTAAAGGACTAAGAATTTTTTTTCATATGTTTGAGATCAAGTGTGCTATCTCAAGTAAAAATATATCAACGTTATGTTTTATGTTTCTTAGAAATGCAAATTTATTTGAGAATTTTTTTTTCTATTTATATAACCATAGGTAATATCATATAATAGAACCAAAATATTTTGCTAACTAAGATACTGTTTTGTTTTGTCTTTTTGTCTCACATAAACATTTATAATGTTATTTATTTCAATGATGTATGTTATTCAAAGTTACGAAATCTTTTCACGCCGACCAAATGCTATTTCGAGAATGATGAGCGAGACTCGAAGCGCACGAGAATGACGAGACGAGACGAGACGAGACAAATGCAACGAACACAGCGAGCGAGAGCGGCAGTTAGTTTTGTTCATCTCTAATGAGAAGGAATAAGAAATAGAGATGGAAGAATGAAAGGAAGAGAAATTGGAATGGAAAAATAAATAATTGTAAAAGAAAACAGAATTAGTGGAAGAAAAGAATTAGACAAGAAAAAGGGGAAAAAAGCTATTTTTCTATTAATATAGACCAAAATATTGATGTGAGTCGTTAAGATAATTGATAAATACGAAATAATAAATAGTATATCGTCAAATAAAAGAAAAAGACGAGAAATAGTCGAGAACATCAAAATAGCTCAAGATACACTGAAATACTTTAAAGCTAGTAGGAAATACGGTTCGTTATACGTAAGTTACGATAGCACAGACACACGCGAAATGGCGAGGAAGTTGAAGTTTGTCGAAGGAAATCTTATTTAAGATAGTGCGGAAATCTGTGAGAATGCCACAAGTCCCGAAAGGTGCTGCTTTTCATCCGTGAAGATGTTGAGAGGTTCTAATAAAAACATACGACGCTTTTGTGTGCTCCCAAGACCCAAAACCACCAACGTCACAGCTTTACCGAACACCCCACTCAACTCCTCGCTTTTTACCAGGAACAAGAGTGCAACAGGACTGAAAAAGAAGACGGAAACCTCAGACACCGTCAATGACGGTACTAAGCGTGCACAGGATTAACATCACGGGAGAGAAAAACAGCCCACACTCCATTGGCGCTGGAAAGTACAGTTTAAGAAGCAATGGTGTGAGGTGCAAACAGTACACATGGAAGTGGTATAGATAAACACATATTACTAATATCATCTTCCTATTGTTATTATTTTCGTTCTTCTTTAATTAATTATCAACATTTTCATTTTACCGTTTATTAGTGTAATAATAATAATAATAATAATAATAATAATAATAATAATAAAAGAGAAATGGGAATGGAAAATCGGGCACGGGAAAATACAGAAGAATACAGAAAGGCTATAGAATGCGAAAAATGGGTACAGGATGATGTCATAGGACATAGTAAAATCTTTTAAATAAATAAATAAATAAATAAATAAATAAATAAATAAATAAATAGATAAATAAGTAAATAAATAACTTAACGAATAAATAACTAAATACATAATCATTGACTGTGTGAATGATTATGATGATAATAATAATAATAATAATAATAATAATAATAATAATAATAATAAAAGAGAAATGAGAATACAAAATCGGGCACGGGAAAATACAGAAGAATACAGAAAGGCTATAGAATGCGAAAAATGGGTACAGGAAGATGTCATAGGACATAGTAAAATCTTTTAAATAAATAAATAAGTAGATAAATAAGTAAATAAATAACTTAACGAATAAATAACTAAATACATAATCATTGACTGTGTGAATAATGATGATGATGATGATGATGATGATAATAATAATAATAATAATAATAATAATAATAATAATAATAATAATAATAATAAAAGAGAAATGAGAATGGAAAATCGGGCACGGGAAAATAGAGAAGAATACAGAAAGGCTATAGAATGCAAAAAATTGGGTACATGTCATAGGACATTGTAAAATATTTTAAATAAATAAATAAATAATTAAATAAATAAATAACTTAACGAATAAATAACTAAATACATAATTATTGACTGTGTGAATACTGATGATGAAGATGATGATGATGATGATGATGATGATGTTTTGATTCACCACGCTGCTCTCCTATTGTTAATATACATCTGCATTGATTTCTTGTTTTTCAGTATGTCCTCATTTCCATTTTAATATTAATTTCATCACGAAAATAATAATAATAATAATAATAATAATAATAATAATAATAATAATAATAATAATAATAATTATTATTATTATTATTATTATTATTATTATTATTACTGTTGTTGTTTCTTTTCTCAATTTCCAATCTTTTCTTCTACTATTATATAAAATTTTCCTGCATTTTCTTCTCCTTGTTGTTTAACATTTTTTAATTTTTAAGTACTACTATTATCACAGAAATGATGATGATGATAGCAATAATAATAATAATAATAATAATAATAATAATAATAATAATAATAATAATAATAATAATAATAATAATAATTCCTTTCACCATTTTCCACTTTTTTTTCCTGTTATTGACTATTTCTTGCATTATCAGTGATATTATTACTTACTTATTGCTTTTAAGGAACCCAGAGATTCATTGCCGCCCTCACATAAGCTAGCCATGGGTCCCTATCCTGAGCAAGATTAATTCACTTCCTACTATCATATGCGATCTCCCTAAAACAATTTCAATATTATTCTCCCATCTACATCTCGGTCTCCCCAAAGGTCTTTATCCATCTGGCCTCCCAACTAACACTATATGTACACATTTCTGGATTCTCCCATACATGCTACATGCCCTGCCCATCTCAATCGTCTAGATTTGATGTTCCTAATTAAGTCAGGTGAAGAATACAATTAGTGCAATTCTGCGTTGTGTAACTTTCTTCATTCTCCTGTAACTTCAACTCTCTTAGTATGAAAATTTTTTCTAAGCAACTTATTCTTCAACATCCTTAACATCTGTTCCTCTCTCAGAGTGAGAGTCCAAGTTTCACAACCATACAGAACAACCGGGAATATAATATTTTTATAAATTTTAACTTTCAGCTTCATTATTATTATTATTATTATTATTATTATTATTATTATTATTATTATTATTATTATTATTATTATTTTCTTCTTCTCTTCACTTCCTGGTTTAGGCATTAATTGCCTGTTCCGTCTTCACTAATAAATCTAGGACCATCTCTTCCGAGGACGTCCAACATCTCTTCTTCCTCTTGGGAAGTAGTTTTGTATTCTCTTTGGTAATCTACTCTCTGCCATTCTTTCTATATGTTCTTTCCATTGTTCCTTATTATTATTATTATTATTATTATTATTATTATTATTATTATTATTATTATTATTATTATTATTATTATTATTATTATTATTATTATTTCACTATTTTCCAATCTTTTTTCTGCTGTTATTAATCATTTCCTTCGTTATCCCTGAACAGTGGAATATTTTACCGTGTGATCATTTTCTAGTTTCTGTAAAGCTTTTGTATACAAAGAGGGTATTACTGAAGAAACAATATTATTGTGTTTTTTTTATTAAGCCTTCCCCCATACATTGAGTCTGTCAATCGTCGATCATTAATTTTTAATATGTAAATTCAGTAATTTATTCATTTACCCATTTGTTCAGTTAGTCATTCTCTTACACACGTATCCATTTATTCATTCATTCATTCATTCATTCATTCGACCATGTATTCATCTATTGAGCCGATCCTGTATTAAATTATCTACTTATTAATGCGTGCACTTACATATTTAATCATTTGTCTATTTATTTATCCATTGGTTTATTCATTCCATCAGTTCGTCTTTTTTATTCAGCCATTCATGTTTTCACTCACTCACTCACTCACTCACTCACTCACTCACTCACTCACTCACTCACTCACTCACTCACTCACTCACTCAATAATTAATATTTAATAATTTGACTCATTCTTCAATTCATTAATCGATTGTTACGTTTACTAATATTTTTATTTTGTTCATTCAATAGACGATTAATTGATGATTTCATTCATCCATTTATTCATTCGGAAATTTAATTTGTTTATTCATTCATTTATTAGAAATTCACAAGTTCTTTTACGCATTAATTCATTACTACTTCTAATAATCAATTCATTAACTAATTAATGCTGTTCATATATAATTCAGTCATTGCTTTTGAAAGTTTTCAAGTGTTTTGCAGAATTATAAACAGTACATTAGTCTGTAATACTAAGTTACATTTCCAGTTTTTTTTATCGGTTTTACAAGACGTGGTTCTGTTAGTCAAACAACAGTTAAAATGTTGCCGAAATATAAATGACCTACTGACGTCATATTAAGTAAAATATTCCGACTAATAGAAAAGTTTACTTTAGTGATCTCTCCCATTTATAAATTCCAGTACCGGAGTTGCGCGCTTGCAGACAGATTTGATTGGCATCCCTCTTTGTTCCTCTTAGGAAACTGTCGAGAGCATTCAGTGAGTACAATTGGATTGCCGATTCTAAACTTTCTCTTGAATGCAGCAGGACATTCATTCCGCGGTCTACGTATCACACAACTTTTCCTTCTGTAGAGTGACTACAGTATACTCTTGTTTGGTATTATATCCAAGGGTCGTGGTTCAAATTGTGTTGAAGGCTCTGGAGTCTTGCTTTTCTTTCTCATACATTTCAGTCCTTACTGGACTTAGTTTTATACATCACTTCGGTAATTTCTATTGCAAACACTAGACATAATAACAGTGATCTTTCAGTTGTTACACTTAACAACACACTAATCACTTATTCATCTGCCGTAAAAAAATCTTGTTTTTTTTTTCGATAATAATCTAAGTTGGAACTTTAAAGTTAAAGAAAGGATAAAAAAATCTCTTCCTCAATTCACTGTCTGAGTCGCTTAAGAAACTTCTTACACCAGGAACTAAAACTTACCCTCTTTCCCTTCAGTCTCCCAACTAACACTCTATATGGATTCGCACATGCTACATGGCCTGCCCATCTCAAACGTCTGGATTTAATGTTCCTAATTATGTCAGGTGAAGAATACAATGCATGGACTTCTGCGTTGTGTAACTTTCTCCATTCTCTTGTGACTTCATCCCTCTTAGCTCCAAATATTTTCATAAGAACCTTATTCTCAAACATCCTTAATCTCTGTTCCTCTCTCAAAGTGAAAGTCCAAGTTTCAAACCATACAGAACAACCGGTATTATAACTGTTTTATAAATTCTAACTTTAAGATTTTTTGACAGCAGACTAGATGACAAAAGCTTCTCAACCGAATAATAAGAGGCATTTTCCATATTTATTCTGCGTTTAATTTCCTCCCGAGTGTCATTTATATTTGTTATTGTTGCTTGAAGATATTTGAATTTTTCCACTCTTCGAAGGATAAATCTCCTATTTTTATATTTCCATTTCGTACAATATTCTGGTCACGTGACATAATCATATACTTGGTCTTTTCGGGATTTACTTCCAAACCGTTCGCTTTACTTGCTTCATGTAAAATTTCCGTATTTTTCCTAATCGTTTGAGGATTTTCTCCTGACATATTCCCTTCATCCGCATAGACAAGAAACTGATGTAATCTGTTCAATTCCAAACTCTGTCTGATATCCTGAACTTTCCTAATGGCATATTCGAGAGCGAAGTTCCAGTCTTAGAAAAAGTTTACAAGTCCCAGAAATGAGGCAGTGCACATGATCAGAGGATGAGCGATCTGATTCACAAGAGAAAAACTAGTTGAGGTAATAAAATTAGTTTCGTTTCGTTTTATGTCTGATCATGCTCACTGCCTCCTTTCTGAGACTTATAAGGTGTCTGTGCGACAAAACTATTTTCTAAAACTGTACGGTAGGATTCTCAACTGATAGCTTTTCACCGAAAGAATCCCAGATAGATTATGTAAAGTATTTAATGAGTAAAACATTTACAGAGCAGATTTCTTCGAGCATTTCAGTTTTTATTGCTCATCTCATTCCTAAATCTTCTGTAGTTAAAAAGGAATAATAAATAAATTCTTAACATTATGACGTTATAATAACATAAAAGTTCGAATTCAAATTCTGATTAGAAACTTAGTTCTATCAGTAAAATAAAACTTCGTCCCAGATGAAAATATTAATTTATCTCTATGAAATCTTGCAGTATTTACAAAACCTTTGCGGAAGATCTGAAAATAATTGGTTTCCTCTTTAATTCTTATTTTGTCATATAATTTTTTCAACAAATTATTTTATAAACATTTAACCGAATCAAGGTAGCCTCTGTATTTGGGAGAATTATTTATAACAATTTAACGTCTTTCACTTAGCTCACATCTCAATCACTCTGCTAGCTATTGAAGAAAATATGTTGCAATCTACACAGACCTTTGTCAGACAATATCTTTAGAGCATAGAAGTTCTACTTTAAATAGAGCCTCCTTGTTATTCAAATGCTTTTGTATAGGGAACCAAGGCATAAACTATAAGGTCAAAGATCCTAAGAAAAGTAAAAGGGTATATGTACGTGAACGACCACTTTATCAGATAATGTAGGCTCTAAATTTCCAAAATTTTATAAGGAAATGAACTCACAATTGGACAAAAATTATAAGGTACCACAACAAGACTTATTAGAACTTAAATATCTGATAAAGGTATAATAAAGATTACTAATAATATTTTTCAAACCAGGTTTATGAGAGTATGAAAAAAAAAAAAACAAAAAAATTCTCCAGTTACATCATTTGGTAACTATAACATTGTTATGGTCTCTCTGACATCTTTAATATTCTCCTGCATGTAATAAACACTTATTTCTGAAAAGTAGACTACTCTCAGACATGTAGAGTTGTTTATTTTAATACAATTAATTTTTTATTTGTCCTGTATAAAATATATTTAAATTTACATAATGTTTTGTGACCTAATTTTTCTATTTTCAAAGAAATGGACATTATTGTAGTCTACCTTTTGTATAAAGGCATGTTAAATCTGTGTACAAAATTTCACAATTCTATCTCTAATGGTTGTGGAGTTATGAAATAATATGTGTGAAAATGTTCAAATTTTGGCGAATATAATTTAAAGTAAAAAGTGAATTCTAAAAAAATATCATTAGTAGCCTTTTTATACTTTTATCAGATACTGAAGTTCTAATAAGTCTTGTTCTTGTACGTTGTAATTTTTGTCCAATTGTGAGTTCATTTCATTATAAAATTTTATAAATTTAGAGCCTGCATTTTATGATAATGTTTGTGGTCGTTCACGTATATACCCTTAGAATAATCATCATGGCAGGCGTATCACGATTGCGTAAAACAATCGAAATATAAAAAAACTTAATGAAACAAAGCGTGACTTTTTCATAAGTACGGAAACTAGGTTAAAACCAATACTATAATTTCAGCTAGTTCTGACTATTTTTATTTCAGTATTGACTCATGAAAGAAAGTAGTTGATTTCTAGCAGTGAATGTAACTTTTTACGCAATAAACGAATGGGTTGTCTACCGAATTCTATAGATTTTAGCGAGTGATATATGTGCTTAATTCCATTTCTCTCAGTTCATGCTAACTCCCGATTACAATCCGAAAGCTGAGTGCAAACAAGTCGAATACTCATGTCTGTTATTTTTAATAGAGACACTTCCCTAATGAAATAGAAACCGTGTACTATACATCGGTGTTTGTATAGAACTTAACTTCCATATTGTACAAAATGTTCATGCTACTTTTGTTATGACTTTGGGGTTAAAACTGAGATCTATAGCTTACACGAATATCTACCATTACGTTACTGTCGAGTTTCGTCAAATTCACGCCCAAATCTGAATGATGAAGCAGGACGAATTTAAATGTAAATTCAATAAATAAAAATTAACAAAATAAATAAGCAGCTAAACATATATTTAAGTAAACAAACATTCAAATGAACGAGGAAATAAAAATCCGGTTTTATAGGACAGAGAAGACTTCTCTGAAGATAAGGGACCCTGACGTGATCAGAATTGCAGAAGAAAATGATAAAATATAACTTAAATATATTTCCAGAAAGAGTTAGAAATAACATAAAACGATAAGCTGAGAAATAGGACGGCAAGAAATTAATGACAAGGGGATATAAGTGTCGTAAGAAATTAAGATTTGCATGGAAACATATTGGAAAATTGACACAGTGAAGCTAGCACAAATAAAATCATAAAGGGATTATTGTGAAGCCTCAACGCATATAGAATTTTTGTAACTGTTGAAGTGAATAAGAATAGAAAAGAGGAAAGGTAGCGTAAGAAGGGGAATACAGAGAATAGGAGAAGAAATAAAATGACAGAAAGAATAGAACGAAAGTAATAGAAGAAAGAGAGGATGGAGATTAATATGAAAGAGATTATTTTGATTATGAAGAAAATGTGATATCAAGAGGAAAGGAAAGAGAGAGGAAAAAAATTAAAAAAGAAGAAGAAATGTAGAGTACTACGAGGAAAGGAAGCTGAAAGAGAAATACACAGAGGAAGGATGGGAAATACGTGAAGCAGAGAAAGAAGAAAAATATCAGGATCAGGCAAAGGAGGAAAAGAGAGGAAGGAGAATAACAGAGGAAAGAAAAGAGGTGGAAAAAGAGGATAATAAAATGAATAATTAGAAGAAAAGGAGAGAGGAGGACAAAGTAATAAAGAAGAGGATAAATGGAAGAAGAATTAGAGAAAGTAGGAGAAGGATACGGGCAAGTGGGAGAAGGATGGGGGCAAGTGGGATAAAGCTGCGGGCAAGTGAGAGGATGCGAGCAACAGGGACAAGGATGACGGCAGGTGGGAGAATAATGAGGGTAAGTGGAAGGATGGAGGCAAGTAGAAGGATGGGGGTAAGTGTGAGAAGGATGAGGACAAGTGGGAGAAAGATGAGGCCAGGTTGGAAGGCAATGAGGGCAAGTGGGAGAAGGATAAGGGCAAGTGGGAGAAGGATGAGGGAAAGTGGGAGAAGGATGAGGGCAGGTTGGAAGGCAATGAGGGCAAGTGGGAGAAGGATGAGGGCAAGTGGGAGAAGGATGAGGGCAGGTTGGAAGGCAATGAGGGCAAGTGGGAGAAGGATGAGAGTAAGTGGAAGGATGAGAGTAAGTGGAAGAAGGATGACGGGAGGTTGGAGAATAATGAGGATAAGTGGAAGGATGGAGGAAAGTGGGAGAAGGATGAGGGTAACTGGGAGAAGATTGAGGGAAAGTGTAGAAGGATAAAAACAAGTGGGAGAACAATGAGAATAAATGGGAGAATGAGGGCAAGTGGGAAAAGGGTAAGGTGAAGTGGTAAAAGAATGGAGAAAGTGAAAGAAAGTTGAGAGAAAGTGGAAGACAGATGAAATAAAATTGAAGAAGAGTGAGAATAATTGTTACAGAGAAGTAGAAAACAAGAAGAAAGAATATTCGAAGGAAATATTAGGTAAAGAGCGAGGGCGAAGAGGCTGAAGGAAGGTCAAGCGGGAGAAAAAGAAGAGCTGAATAGAAGGAAATAAAAGAAACAGGATAGAAGAGAAAAGAATGGACTGCAGTAAAGAGAAGGAAGGAAGATGAGGGAAAGAAAGGTGTAGAGGGAATGCAGAATAGTGGAACTAAATGAACAAGAGAATGTAGGAGGAGATTGGCGAATTTAATTTTCTTCCGCATATTTACATTGCATTCCCAATAAACTAGTTCCATTAATTAAAATGTGTCTCGGTGAAACGTAACGCAGAGTCCGTATGGGCCAGTTCCTGTTTGATGTTTTCCAATTCACTGTGGGCTAAAGTAAGGAGCTGCACTATCGCTTCACTTCTTAATTTTGTTCTAGAATAAGTTCAGGATTACAGAGAGGGTTTAGACTTAGACGGGTTACATCAGCTGCTTGTCTATGCCGATGACGTGAATATGTTAGGAGAAAATCCAAAAACTATTAGGGAAAACACGAGAATTTTACTTGAAGCAAGTAAAGAGATAAGTTTGGAAGTAAATCCCGAAAAGACAATGTATATGATTATGTCTCGTAATCAGAATATTGTACGAAATGGAAATATAATACTGGGAAATTTATCCTTTAGAAAGGTGGAAAAATTCAAATATCTTGGTGCAACAGTAACAAATATAAATTATACTAGGGAGAATAAATATGGGAAATGCCTGTTTTTATTCGGTTGAGAAGCTTTTGTCATCCAATCTGCTCTGAAAAAAGCTGGAAGTTAGAATTTATAAAACATTTATATTACCGGTTGTTCTACAGGGTTGTGAAACTTCGACTCTAATTTTGAGAGAGGAACATAGGTTAAGAGTGTTTGAGAATAAGGTGCTTAGGAAAATATTTGGGGCTAAGAGGGATGAACTTACAAGAGAATGGAGAAAGTTACACAACGCAGAACTGCACGCATTGTATTTTCCACCTGACATAATTAGGAACATTAAATCCAGACGTTTGAGATGGGCAGGGTATATAGCACGTATGGGCAAATCCAGAAATGCATATAGAGTGTTAGTTGGGAGGCGGAGGGAAAAAAACCTTTGGGGAGGTCGAGACGTAGATGGGAGGATAATATTAAAATAGATTTGAGGGAAGTGGGTTATGATTGTAGAGAATGAATTAATCTTGCTCAGGATAGCAACCGATGGCGGGCTTATGTGACGGCATCAATGAACCTCCGGGTTCTTTAAAAGCCATAAGTAGGGTAAAGTTGCCTTATTCCGTGATATACCACTAATCCCGTGATACTTTTTTAAAATTGAATGTCAGTCAAAGTTATGATGTTTGACCATAGAGCCAGACATCTTTCTCGAAACAGTGCATGTTTCGTTTACTTTTGAGATCTCAATGAACTTCCTAGTAAGATACCCAATCCCGTAACATTCAGTGAAAAAAATGTATCACGGAATTAGGCAACTTTACCCTAAGTTATATTTGCATTGCTGTTCCCGACATTTTCACACACCAATTGAACCAATTGTACTAAGAAAAGTACATCACTCTCGGAATTCTATAGTGTGGCCGCAATGTCATGTTTCCATTGAATATATTATGTAATAAACTGCTGATATGTACGAATCAAGTACGACCAAAATGGATTCACATAAATGGAGTTATGAATTATTTGAAGGGACTCGACGGCACATATGGACACACAAACATCTGGAAAGGCTTGTTTTATTTTCGGCAACTTTGCTCATAACTGTCATAACTGCATGTTCGGCGCGGTTCAGGATATCGGCTGTGGTAGTTGATACGCTCGGGTGATCGATGTGTTTAATTTCGCGGGGAGTGGATCCACTCGGATCCGGAGCTTTTAGCGAGATATTTGCACAGTAGCAAGCCGACGGGACTGACTGCCGTGACATGTTGGTGGAGCAGTTCTCAGGCGAGAGCAAAGTAGCACGGTTTGTATCTCTTAGACAGGCTAAGTAAGCTGTATATATATATATATATATATATATATATATATATATATATATATATATATATACATAGGGTGATTCACTAGGATTTACCGTTCCTTACGGAGTTTATTTCCGAAGACAATCTTGAGCAAAAAATGTCATATAAACATTTGTCCTAATCTCAACATTTTCAGAATTACACTAATTGAAGTTGGTTGTAGAATACCGTTATTCTTGAGTTTTAAGGGTAAAAGAATTTTAGAGATAAAGAATGAACTATTCTGGAGTATCATTTCTTTAATTAGCTAGTATTCTGAAGCTAAAAAGTCTTATGAA
The DNA here is from genome assembly GCF_040183065.1 of Periplaneta americana. Lineage (NCBI taxonomy): Eukaryota > Metazoa > Arthropoda > Insecta > Blattodea > Blattidae > Periplaneta > Periplaneta americana. The sequence continues at coordinate 158,109,729 of NC_091117.1, forward strand.
TTTCATCGTTGCTTCGTTCAGAATATTTTTTTCGATTTTTAACTACAAAATTATATTTCCTTACGTATTTATCACAACAATTGTTAAAAAATCATGACATTCTTGTACATTATTTAAGACTGTACGTTAGGATGCATAATTAAACTGTAAAGAATCTAAATAATTTCGAAGGAAAAATTGTTCCGGAGCCGGGTATCGAACCCGGGACCTTTGGTTTAACGTACCAAAACCAAAGGTCCCGGGTTCGATACCCGGCTCCGGAACAATTTTTCCCTCGAAATTATTCAAATCAACTTTACAGGGAGTTATACCTGAAATCTTCATTTGTGTAAAGAATCTAATTCCTAAAGTCGCATGATTTTTAACAATTATTGTGATAAATACGTATGAATGATGTTAGTTTAGTTAAAAATTGAAAAATAAAACTTGTAGAAAGCAATTAAAAACACATTTTTAGCTTCAGAACACTATCCAATTAAAGAAATGACACTTCTGAACAGTTCATTCTCTATTTGTAATATATTTTTACCCTTAAAACTAAAGAAAAAAAGTGTTAGTAACAATTTCAAATTAATGTAACTTTGAAAATATTCAAATTAAGACAAAAGTTTATGACATTTTTTGCTCAGAACGTCTTCGGAAATAAGCTCCGTAAGTGACGGTAAATCCTCGTGAATCACTCTGTATATCTATGTATTTATTTATTTACTTATTTATTTATTTATGTAACACAATTAGGCACAATATTTATTGGAATATGTAATATCAGAAAAATAAGTAATATTGTAATGAATTAGGCTATATTTAGGTTAGGTAAGTACAGCAATTCCCAATGGGTTCCTTCAAGGCCACACTGAATGTTTAGTGTCTAGGCAGGGACCGGAGGACAGAAATAATCGTTGAGTACTCAAATGTTTGAGAAAAATTACTTCTGCTTTGTGTTACTTAGTGCCAAATGGAAGGCTATATTATGTAATGATAGCTATTAAGACACTATACTTCATTCCGTAATGTCTGACAGGAGATGTAAACATTGCCAGCAGATGATAGAAGTATAACTGCTATTCAACCAGTGGCAGAGGTCTCATTCCAAGCTTGTTTTGAATTTGGGCAGCGGTAGAACGCTTTTGACCGTCTTTTCTCTTCCTCTGTCGGCAGTGTTTACATTATGGAACGAAGTATAGTACAACGCGATCCTTGGCATAGTAAGTAAAAACTACACATTTATTTAGAAATATTGGATTTTAGTGATATTGACGTTATGGTACCATCAATACCGTCTGAAATCGTGGGAAAAAATACCTTCAATAATGTATACCTGCTCGCCATAATTGCGGAAGTGAACCTCATTTCGATATTGATAGCAGTGATAACATACGGTGGATAAGCGAATTTTAGTATGGGAATAGAAAAATATTTTTCAGAATGCCTAATATTTACTACCAGTAATATTTCGTTCAGGAAACTTGTTACTTGTCTCCCAAAATACAGAAAAGTACCGATTACTCAAACATTATGTTCTCCTGAAGGACACAGAGTTAGGAACTATACACAAGCTGGAATAATGCAGTCACTCATAAGCTGTAAAAATCTATAGGAGTTTAAAGTCAGTTCTATAAAAAAAAAATGGCCAATTTGGTGTTTCCTGCTAAGGCTGACCACACATTGACTTTCTGAGAATACTTTCTGCTCTTGTGCGGTTATCAGGAGATCAATATCGACAGTCGTACATCTAAAGCTACCATCGAGACAGGAAGTTTCCTCGTCTGAAGAGAATGTCAAATATGCCTTGCAAACCCAGGGTTTTAATTTACCTATATTCTAAATTGAGATTTCATAGAACTCAATCCTTCTATAAAAATCGTCTTCATTAAATTGTGTAAGTGCTGGATATTGTATAGTTGCATGTCATTTCTCGAACTTCAACGATTTCCATACCGAAGTACAGGGACATCATTTTATTTTTACTTCAATTTTTATTGTACCTGAGTTTTTGAATGTACTTCACTCCCACCCCTTCTACTCATGAAGTTCAACCGTCCTCCACACAGATCCAAGACCGCATATACAGTCATAGTAGCCTTACGGTCAATAGTAAACAGTATGTTCCAAAAATATGTTCGCGTTTTCCAGTGACGAAAGAGCTTTCAATATTGAATAATTTTCGCACAGGTACTGTCGTCCATTTGCCTACGTCGCATCCCGGCTTCCCCCATCTGCTTCTATTCGCCTCTCTGTAAAGGCTAGTGGCTGGGCTGACTTAGCTCTTTTCTGAGAACAATTTCTGTTAGGAATTGGACGTCTACGTAATATTATACCCATGCAATTGTTTAAGATAACTTAAATAAAAGGGTCTCGTTAAGTAATTAACTGTCACGTGATTTCCTCCCTTTCTACGACTCTGCGACATAACCACGTGGACGGACAGTAGATAGCATGTCTGAGTAATTTTATCTTTTCGGATCGGGCAGAAGTGAAGATTGAATTTACAGTAAGTAAGGTACTCTTTTTATAGAGTAGGTACAGAATTATTTCAACATGAGTTACTGATACGATGTACCAACCTGGTAATTGGAATTACGTACAATAGTCTGTAGTGCGATAATATGCACATTAGAACTGAAGCCTGTATCGAAATGAACGGCCACCGTTCTCAAAAATGTGTTTAAATATCCATATTATGATTATTTTTCAATTTAACTTTATTCTCTATAGTGTACGCCAATATGCTGTAGACATATAATATACACTGCATAATGAATACGTCTGCATGGATAGCTCAGTTCGTGAGTAAACACACTCATTGTTAATACTGTACTTTATTTTGATTAAACAAAAACCTAATGAAAATTATCAAACTCAAAAGCGTGATATTTCCTAGTTTACGTAAATGGATGAACTACTTTTCTTCCCTCCTATACCTAGTAAAGTGATTTGTTTGTATATTACGCCAGTATCATCGAACTCCAGTCGTGGAAGGGGGTAGCAAACGGTGTTTCTGGTTCTCAATCGTTGATTCAAAGGTATAGCCAGATTAATATTATAAATGTTAGTAAAAATAAAATGATGTCCCTGTATTACAGATGTGTACTCAAATGTCACTTGTCTTGTAGATTTATGCGGATATTTTTTCATATCATCATATCAAGAGCATTTCCTTTTTCCTTCTATGATTTTTACATTTGGCTTTACATATTTTATCTTATGCAGTACGGTTCTTGCATTATTTTCGAAACTTTTGATTATGTTATGTTTTTATCTTGGGTGTATTTTATTAAACAAATTACATATCTCTATAAGCTCATTTCAACAGCAAATAAAGTTTTGTTAAAGCTCCACAGTGTGGAAAGTATTATAGAAAATTACCTAAGACTTCTTTAACCTCTGAATCAGCTCTAACAACGTAAGGTAGGCTCTACTGAGTTAGATACTGAATTATTACAATGAAAACTTTCAGATCTTAAAATCTATATTGAATTAATTAAAAAATAACGAACCGTTTCTGTACGTGAATTACAAAAATCTTTCAAGTAACCGAAACTAGAATACTACATTCCATAAGAGAAAATTCGATTTTGTTGCTGGGAGTATGAAGAAATTAGAGATTGTTGCATTTCCTCTATATTAAGCATTGGATATTGTTGACTTTATCAAGATGTGACTTTGTGCTGCACGGGAAGGTGTCGCACAGGAGATGTTCAATAAATTCCTTACAATTATGGAAAGAAATCAAAGATACTTAACTTTCTACATAGTCTGCAGAGTCCCGCACGGCGAAGAGCAAGATCATCCTGCGGATATTGTTTCTCGTAAGTTATACCTCGAAGTTTGCTTAAACGACATTCTACGATGTAGAAAGTCATTCACGGCATATAAACTGATATTATCTCTGACCAGCAACATACGATGAACTCGAAAAATATCTTGTACTTCATTGCATAGGGTACCTAAATAATGAACGAAAAATTATTTCATATTCTCTGAGCATGCAAGCAAAATGATTGAGAATGATAGACCCAATTTCTGGCAGGTAATGATGTTACCAAATATTCTGATTACTTTAAGCTTTAAATCAGTGATTCACAATTGCCGGCTCGCGGGCCATGCCAAAGGTTTGGTTGTGGCCCACAGATCAAAGAGTAAGCATAGAAAGATGATGTAATTAATCAAAATAAAGTTGTTTCTAAAAATACGGAGTTACATAGAAATCTTCCTATAATTTTCCAAATGTATTTTATTCACACAAATGACTAGGTCGTTATTTCATCACCCTCACCTATATAAATGTTTGTGGAGAACCAAAACAATGTTACCTGGGATAACCAAGATATCTTACAATGTATCATTTATGATACTAAGTTTTCAAAAGAATTTAAACGCCATACTTCCTTACCTACTGGCTTTTAAGGAACCCGGAGGTTCATTGCCGCCCTCACATAAGCCCGCCATTGGTCCCTATCCTGAGCAAGATTATTCCAGTCTCTATCATCATCCCACCTTCCTCAAATCCATTTTAATATTATCTTTCCATCTACGTCTCGGCCTCCCCAATGGTATTTTTTCCCTCCGGTCTCCCAACTAACACTCTATATGCATTTCTGAATTCGCCCATACGTGCTACATGCTCTTCCCATCTCAAACTTCTGGATTTAATGTTCCTAATTATGTCAGGCGAAGAATACAATGCGTGCAGTTGTGTGTTGTGTAACTTTCTCCATTCTCATGTAACTTCATCCCTCTTAGCCCCAAATATTTTCCTAATCACCTTATTCTCAAACACCCTTAGCTTATGTTCTTCTCTCAAAGCGAGTGTCCAAGTTTCACAGCCATAAAGAACAACCTTTAATGCTAATACTATTTTTGGACGAAATATGTTGATAATTTTTCAAATTGCAAAAAAGCGTGCATCGTACGTTTGTCAATACGGGTTTAAAAAAAAAGTATAATATTTTGAGGGGCGGTAGTACGATTACAACAAGAAAAAAAGTCGGATAAACATATGTCCTAAAATTAATAGTTTTTACGAAAAACATACTTCAAAATTCATGATTTGGTGACAGGTTAATAGGGCGACATATTCTATCCCGTTGTTGAACTGATTCTTTAATCGGCATTTTTTAGCAAACCAACTGCCCGTCTTGCTGAAGGAAGTGCCATACCATCAAAGACTTCAAAATTAACGTGGTTTACGCATTACGCAGTACAAACCCGTAATAGGTTGCAACCGCGAAATTACTCTTCAAGGAACGACCACTCACATAAATTGAGGGAAAGAAGACAGAGGACGGACACCGGAAAGTTTTCTTTTCTCAATCGTACTATTAGGGACTGAAGTAAGAGAGTTAACTTACTGGTTGCAATATTATTATTATTATTATTATTATTATTATTATTATTATTATTATTATTATTCTCACAGCTAGCAGTGCATCATAACTGCGGATTCCCGGCCAAATAAGTCACTTAACCGAGTGCGCTCCTACTATAATGGCAGTTGACACTAGACATACACGTCAACATATATGCCTAACTTGGAGTCAAGCCACAAAGGCAAACACTGAAGGAGGAAGATTCGATCCGCTGCTGTGGATTGAATTCGGCGTAGCTCAGTGGTCAGAGCGCTTGGTACGTAGAACCAAGGACCCGGGTTCGATCCCCGGCGCCGGAGGGAATTTTTCTCCTCAAATATTAATTTACTAGTTGGTGTAAAATCTTAGACTGTTATTATGGTTATTAACATTAAGCAGTAAATAATTGAATTATATGTCAGTGTGAGAAAAATTAAAAGAATATGCAACTTATGATTTAAAATTATTACCTTATTTACCTGAACAAACTTTTGATTTTCATCATTAATGAAGATAGAACCACCGTGGTTTAGGAATGTGTGTGTGACGTATTGAAATTCGCTAGTGGAAGCACACGTTTATCGTGTTACTGAAATCTGAAGTGGATGATAGAAAGCCATGATGACTGTAACAAATCATGATGCGGGCAGTTGAATGACGGATTGACTCGTGAACTTTGTTCTCGCTAATTGATCAATTTGATAGGGTGACCGTTTTTATTGCAACAATAAAGTTCCTGAGTAACGCAAAAATCGTTATTACTGCCATTGAAATAAAAACGCTGTTACATGCATTTCCAGCATCCATGAAAAGGATCTGTAATTTAATTTTAAGGTTGTGCAATCGCAACAATAATAATTTGAGTGTCTAATTTGTAATATGATTCGTCTCATACTTTATGACTCACTCATCTCATTTATTTGTAATATATTTTATTTAATACTTAAATTATTTACATTTTGTAGATATAACAGTTTATTACAGTTAATGCTTTTCAAAAAATCCTACATTCGATGAATTTTTAAAGGGAAATAAAAATCCAAAGAATGGAATCCTTGGGAAGAGAAGTACGTCTAGGAGTCCCGTATCATAGAAAATTTGCGAGGCATTTGTAGGCTTGTCAACTTTAGTAAGTAAAAATTAGGGACACAAACTTTACTGCCAATTTTATTGCACTAATTATTACCACGTATCAATCCACATATGCAAGGAACCCATCATTTCGATGTAATTACTAACCTAATACATATAAGCGAACCTAACTTAACGTAACCAGAACTAACATGAACTAACCTTACCTACACAAAAGATTCCAGCCACTCTTCTGAGATTTTTACATGATTTATCACCAGAGCTATCAGATATTATCACACATGAGGAGCTGCGGTATTTTACAAGTCTTTGTTGTTGTCCTCCTTGATATCTATATCTATCGTAGAAGTGGTCGTATTTTTTTTTTCTATTTTTCCGCCGAAACCAATGAATGACGCAGCAAGTGGAACAACAAAATAAAATCAAAGTGCATAAGATGAGCTCAGAGGATAGATGATTCAGTAAGTAGGCCTACATATAGGCTGTGATCAAATCTGTCCTAACTTGTGTATTATGATCAGCCTTCGGTCCTGGGCACAGAAACGTATGAAGTTCAGCATGCACGGGCGATAGTGTTGTGATGGTCGAGTGAAGTGGGAGATGGAGCGCGCCGTTACTTCGTGTCTCAACATGTAAACAGTCCGTCATAGTACGGCACAAAATATGTTTCACCCTGTACAGATTCAGTATATACAGTACATTCCTAGTGTAGACAATAAATGTCTACCATTAAAGTATTAACGTGAGTTGTAGGCTAACCTTCAGTCAGGTGTCCCTACGCCGAAGCCTGTCACACGTACCGCAGCCAAGCAGCAATACACACAACGGTAATGCACATTACGGACCCACCTGTTCTGTTGCAGTCACCCTTGCACACGTGTCATGACGTCATTTATACTCCGTGTACTCTAAACCTCATACTGGTTACTCTGTGTCCCTAGGCCGAAGCCTGATTATGATCACTGCACCCGTCACTCTGTTGACATATCAACGAGAATTAAATTTCTGCCTTGAACATTCGTACTAGGGTCATTTCTCCATTTCGTCACATATTGGAAGCATGGCTGTATGAGACTGTGCGATCCAGATTAAATCCTACAAATGATAGGAACGAAAATCAGCTGTAAATGTCTAATATGCCATGAAATCGGGACATTTTGATGCGCGTATAAATTATTTCGGGACGCGGGACGAAATGGTCGAAATCGGGACTGTCTCGGGAAATACGGGACGGTTGGCAAGCCTGTCATTTCTCGCCTTAGCCAAAATTTGGAGTTTTTATGTTAGGTTTTCCCTTTACTTGCAAGCCGTCTGTTGATTACTTTCTGAAAAACTACCCTAATTAGTCTTCAGACATTACTTTTAATTCCTTATTTATAAAATAAGCATATTGTTAGATTGTTATGAATATATTTTCAGTAAACACAATTTATAATATTAAATAAAAATTCAACTATTTAGTATCTTTCTCTTTAGAGCACTGTACTTATAATCCTGTGGACCCGGATTTTATTCCCGGCTTACTCCCGATTTATAACTTGTGTTGGGCAAACCCGTGCTTCGGATAGCATAGGGAGCTCCGGTTTCCTTGAGGCATCTCAAGAAATTTCCCTCACCTTCTATATCATTGCGGGTGTAGCGCACACCAGCCTCCTATGCCGTACCCAGAGCAACGCCTCTATCGGTAAATTGCTCTACACAACTGGCTTCATATGGACGAATGACGAAGAGTCAAGTACCCGCCATTTCTGAGAAGTCTCAAAGTTTAATCTAGCTTAAATATCATGCAAAATCTGTGTAGACTTTAATGACATTACATTCTTAGTTATCTCACGAATTTATTGGATCGCAAACCGGTAATAAGTCTGAAATTAATTTGAAACACTTCCCGTAAGTCAAAGTAATCCAGGATTTAATATTATTTGATTACTGTGTATGCAGATGGTTTGTTCGAAGGAAATTTATTGAAATGTTATGATGAATTACATTCAAAAGACACACAACATTAAATAGGCCTATCTTTTAAAATAAATTTAATGACATTAAAATGTAGGCCTATTTCGTGTTTTGTCTCCCGTTTTATTCATTGACACACATTCTTATGTACAGTACAGGAGGCAAGACCTGTCCTGTGACCTTATCACGTGCCGTGGCTACTGTATATCACCAATGGGTATGGAGGGGGAAGACTGGTTTTAGTCTGAATTGAACTTCCGCGTCTGTAGATTCGTATAATATTAATCTTCATGAAACAAACTTTCTTTCTGGTAGTTCATTCTTTTCCCTCTCATACAGCTCACATGCCAGGTCTCCCCTCCTCATCAGTATTTCTGTTTCGGTGAGTATGTACAGTATTTCGTTTAACAATGTGAAATATTGCAAGCCTCTGTTTTTAGTGTAATATTTTAGTCCGCATCATCCGCAATGGACCAATGGTGAAATACAGATCCAACAAGTGGCAGCTCAGTTGGCTGAGCGCTGGGTTACGACGGCCGAGAACACGAAATGAAATCTTGGCGCTGTTTGAGTTTTTACTTGTGTGAAAACAACTTCTAGTTACATTAATATAATATTTGATAACTTTAGTCATATTGTGGAAGGAATCAATACATTACGACTCTTAGAATCTCTGAAATGTTAGTTCCAAGTCCAAAGTCAAGACGAACAAGATAAGTCAAAAATAAATATTTCATTAATAGAAATACTAGAAACGTGTATTTTAATTAATTTATAGAAATAAATTTTCTTATAGTTATTTTATTTAATGATACACTAATAACTGCTATGGTTTGTAATGTCAAAATTTGTATTCATTTCGTGCGTATGAAACGATAACATATCTACTGTAATATGAAATCTCGTAGAAGTGTAAGTCTTATTGATTTAGCTGCGTAGGCCCTGAAAAGGGAAGTCTCAGGTGAAAATGTGCTAAATTTAATATTGGAGGTTTAAATAGGATCTACCTCGCTTGAGTGCTGACGGTTTAATAACGGGAACAAAGACCTTTTAAAGTGTTGATTGACAGCTGTTGAGAAATAATGGAGCAGAAATTAGTTATTTAAATCAATAAACGTTTAATTGGCTAACTTGCCAGATTCATCAGTCAAGCTCACTACCTGCTCTGATTCGTGCGTGATAAAAGTTATTGCATGTAAATTTCTTTATTAGCATGTTTCCGATATTTGTCCTCTATGACTGAATAATAATTCTGAATAATTATGTTATTAGGCACTCAGATCACAGCTTCAAACCGAGCTAGCTACGTTCTAGGGACAGTAAATGTTTTTATTTTCAAATTATTCCAGCCGTAAATAGAATTCTTACGAAAAAGACAGGAAATGAGACAAATGTGAAGTTTTATTTGTAAGATTATTATTACTGCAATTAAAGTGGCAGTGTGAAATAAATACTGATGGTGTGAAATTATTACATTGTACGATATTTAAAATGTAGCTCAGATCTTTAAACCCAATTAAAATTGACTGAAATTAATGGGATATAAAATATGAATCTAAAGTCAGGAAATTTTACCAAATTTACAGTATCATAATATGTTTGTCACTCTGTTGTGTACTGGTATGTGTTGGGTGCAAGGTAATTGCCAATAACATTTACGTACAGTCGAAATGTACCTAAACAAATAATTAAACTACTATCAATCTTAAAAACATGGTATTTTACAAATTACAAATAAAATTATAAGATATAATTATATTTCACTAGATATTTTGTCCAGTAGACCGATATGTACTGCCTATATAATTTTGACAGTTCATATCTTTTACACCCTGTATAGCATATTTTATATAAAAACAATGAAATATGTTATGTATATACGTATGCCTAAAGGAGGATTAAACAAATTAAAGATACAATATTCAAAGATACTTTAAATAGACTTGATAATACACTACTATAACTAGGCCTAGGCCTACGTGTCGTAAAATTAAAAAAGTCCATGTTTAAATCGCCTACGATCACACTGCTCTTTATCCAAAAATTTAATTTTTCAGAAAAGTCGAAAAACTAGTGCAGTTAGACTTCAAAGGATGGTTTTACGGGTGGCTACCGATTGCCTCCCGCGGTTAATTTTTCTTCCCGATTCCTTCCGAAGCAGTAATTCTGAATATATCTATTCCCTCCGCGCCAAAAAGAAGCTGCTGGAATTAAATACTCCGATTCCCTCCCGTAAAGTCTGGCTGGCTGGAAGGATGGGTGTCATGGTCTATCTGTTTTTAGTTACATATCGTTGCGGACATAAAGGGTGCTATTCATAGACATTTCGCTAGCCCGCGCTACGAGCGTGCTAAACTAGCCCCGGCTATCGACTGATTACTTGTACAGGATTCATATCATATCATATCGCTAACACTGGTTTATGAATACGATCATTCACCGGAAGTCCGCGCTAAGAATGTCTATGAATACGGCCCAAATGTTCTAAGTACACCAGTGTCCATGTAAGCAGTCCATCTCTTAGTGAATCTAAAAAAACATCGTAATGTTTTTATTTAGAATTAATGAAGAAAAATGTAGAAAATATTGGTTCATAACAGTGTTCTCAACTAATTCCAACAATATTTGCAATTTCTTTATGCACATAAATAGTGAAAGTTTGCACGCAAAATTTAACAGTTGGTTTTATACATCAGACCCCTACATTTTTGTGTTTTTAGATGTTCTATGCAAAGTACAGACTGATACCAAAATTAAAATAAATTCTGCCGTTATCCACCCAGGTACAACTACAAAGTCTTATAAACAAAAAAGTAACTATTTATTTCTTTCTTTCTTTCTCTCAGTTTCTCCCTTTTAGGTACATTTATACGACCCACGCCACACGGGCCTTACAGGGCCGCGACCTGTCGGGAGAGGAATTAGTCTATTTGGATCACATACATACTTTTTTGATCACACAAGGACATGGAGGGCCACCTCGGATGAGGGATCAGCTCAATGCCACCTCCGATACAACACAAACATTTAAGACAATAGACAGCATTCACTCACACATATGAAATTATTAAGGGAAGGATCGCCGTCCATGGCCGGACTTTGAAGAGGTACAATCCCGGCATTTGCCTGGAAATAACTGAGAAATCATGAAAAACCCCAGTTAGGATTGCCGGCCCCTGGGATCGAACCCCGAGCTTCCCGAATGCAAGGCCAACCCTTTACCACGCCGCTAGAAAATGAACTATTTAAAGAATAAAATTGAACATTTAGATAATGAACGTATCAGTCTTTCACAATATTGCAATGCCATGTCCTACAAAGCCCTTCCCAATGTTTTTAAGTAGGAGATTAAACACACCAAGGGTATGGATTGGTTATTTCAGTTATATCCTTGACAGTCCCAAATCTGTGTAAAGTGTGACGGAAAATTGTGTATCTGTTTAAGGCATGTAGAGAATCGGACTATACTGAATTCAAACAACAACAAAAATTTTTTAGTATTTTTCACACACTTGTGAAGCTTTGAGAAATGATAATTTTTTCACTAAAAGTTATAATAATTAAATGAATTAATGGATAAATGAATAAATACATTATTTTGTGAATAAATAAATGCATTCAATAATGAAACGAGATAGTATCTGGTTAAGGCATGGAGAGAATCGGACTACACTGAATTCAAACAACAAAAAACTGGGAGGAAATAGGGCTGTACCCTTTTTGGGAGGGAATCGGAACCTCATTTTTGGGAAGGAATCGGCGTTCCCCGGATTTTACTACTAAAGTTAAGACAGATAAATTCCAGTTTGACTTCAACGAGCTGTTTATCACGTTCCCTGAAAAATTCTGCACTGAAACATACTTTAATATTATACTTCATAATTTGGAGAAAATGCAGTTTGATTCTAGGAGACTCATATGAACTTTATACATTTAGAATCTTACTATTCTCTAAATCCTCATTGCTATGATCCACAGCCCGAGTTATTGCGAATTCCGAATTAATGAAGTCCGAATTAGTGAAGTTTTACTTTATTTTCTATTGGATGTGTCTTCTTAGGTTGGTACCGCTACTTAATGAACACTGCAATTAATTCGAATACGTTGTAACTGTGATCCCATGGTTAGAACGGCGCAAGATTGAAACTGAAGGCAATAGAAGACTAACACAAAAACAACAGATCAAAGTCCTTGCAGAAACCGAACCGAGACCACTGGATATCGCATAGAAACGCTACCATTTGAATCGCTTCTGGAAGTGTTAAATTTGTAGCAATTATCTTCCATAACGGTGATGTTTCCAACATGCGATAACAAGCACACAACCAGGAAACTTGTGCGAAGTTGCTGCACGCAGATTATGAAACTTGCAGCTTACTACGAATTAGCCGACAGTTGACGTGTTTTGTGTAGCCTCGGACGTTGCTTCTCACCTTACTTTGTCGACTTCGTGTTGGAAGTTTATGTTTCACCGGCGGATACTGTCTACAGTTCTTGTCTTAAAACTACATAATTGCTCTGCCAAGAAAATGTGATTCAACTTCATTATTGTTACATTTTCTTTTTCAGTATTTGTCACATACTTATAAATCTGTGAGAGATGATAACTTTTGCACTAAATGTCATAGTAATTGAATGAATTAATGGATAAATGAATAAATACATTATAGTGTAAATAAATAAGTGCATTGAATAATGAACGAATGAAACGAGATAGTGAAATTTAATATAATTATTTTTGATTATATAAAAAAAAACCCTGAACTGAAATGTACACCTATTCTTATGTATTTATTTGTGTCTTCAAAAATATGAGCTCATAATAAAGAATTATCTGCAATCAAAGTATGTTCGGGTGGTCTCATTTTGATAATCTAAATACGTATGATGTCACTATTTTTAACCACAACTCAAAATCGATACATAAGTGAAGTCGTTTAATATGCATTCAAACGTTGGCCTACGTGGCGCAGTCGGTAGAGTGCTGGCCTTCTGTCCCGATGTCGCGGGTTCGATCCCGGCCTAGGTCGATGGCGTTTAACTGTGCTTAAATGCGACAGGCTCATGTCAGTAGATTTACTGGCCTGTAAAAGAAATCCTGCGGGACAAAATTCCGACACACCAGCGACGCTGATAACTACAACCTCGGCAGTTGCGAGCGTCGTTAAATAAAACATAATTTAATTTAATTTAATTTAATTTAATTTAATGCATTCAAACAAGAAGATGAATATACCTTTTTAGGATTTCACATAAAAGGGGATGTTTACGATTTTAAAAAAATATATTGGATTTCATTTATATATACTCGGTTCAAAAAGTTTCCGGAATGTATTTTTTTCGCCGAAATGAATAATGTTATGTGGTACATTTCTATTTCTGGCGTTGACATCATTCATAACGTCACTTCCGTAGAAGTTTCATGATCGTAGTCATTGTTACTATTGTTTGTCGTTTGTGTAATATTCATTCGTCGTATTACAGAATGAAGACCGTATGAGTATCAAAGACTACCAGTCTATGCCTGACAAACGTTTTCTTCATTTCTGCTTCACTATAAGCTTCTTCAACCATTCTTAATGTTTCTATTTTCATTTTTTAATATATATCTGCTCCTAATTTCTATGGTACTAATATAATTCTTTAATATAACACATTTCTTGTCCTTCACCAGTACATTTCCTGACAGATTAAACTCGCGTTCTTTGTTACTCGTACTAATAACCTGGAACAAATGACGACTCTATGAGTCGTTTAGGATGAGCGATGCACAACATGAGTGAGGAAAATCAGAGCCTCCTGTTAAGATTTATGTTGTTCTATTTCATCTGTTAAATAAAAATGCGAACAATGCGAATTTTGCCTGCAGGGAGTTATTAAGAGAGAAGGAGATGAGGAATCACGCCACATATCATGCCTCTCATCCAGTCTGTTACCGTCAAATGTTTTCATTTTCTGAATAGGCACTGCAACACGTAGAACAAACATTTTTGTGACGTGTTAAATCATACTGGAGTATATCGTGTAGTATTTTTAATTTCACTGACAGTTTGTTCATTTTTATGATTATATTGTGCGATATTCTGCTCCATGCCATAAATACAGTAAAATACGTAGTTTCGAAGCTATGTATCGACTCCATCAATAAAATAACTATAGAATGGGAAACCTAACAATTGGATCCGTTACCGAGAGTTATTCTCCAAGTTTTTAGATGATTGATTGACCAGATAAATAGGTCTGGGAGAGGATGTTACTAACTCTGTTACACAACGCAAAAAAGAGACAAAAATATAAATATTTTCAATACCATGACTACGTACTTAAATCATTCTTCTTACGATTATTCAGTATAACCGGATCTAATTTGGCGAAACTCTTCGTAACAGCAGGCATCACAAGATCAGGTCTGTAATCTCAACATGCCTTAAGTCTAATGGCTACACTACCTATGAAGAAGTCTATGGAATAGAGGATACCGGAAGTCTTCGGCGTATTGATATTATAGCATTTAAACCTGGAGACACAAAAGGTTATATTCTGGGTCCCACCATCAGATTCGAGACGCATCAGAATCAACCCGTGGAGGTTAATGTAGAGAAAAGAGCAATTTATGAACAAACTATCCCTTATTACAGAACATCATATAAACTCAGGGATATAATTATAAGTCATCGCATTAATGGTGGGCGCTAGAAGAACCATAACAAAACAATTTGTCTCATTCTGTCATAAGTTTGGAGTCCCAACGACAACAATTAAGGAAATTTCTATGATAGCTTTGAAGGGTTCTCTGCAGATTTTACGGCGCCACTTGTACTTCAAATTACAGTTGAATTTTCTCATTCTATTCTATTTTTATCTGTTTTTTTTTATTTCACTGCAAATTGTCATTATTGTAAAATATTATTTACTGTAAATTTCAGTTTATTGTAAATAAACTTCTTGTGAGACATTTTTAATATCACATCTTAAATGTTATTGTTTAGCATTCTTTGTCTCTGGCAGCCTCACCAAGCTGAGCAAGATTAGAAAATTAAAATTGTGAGCTCCAAGCTGTAGATAAGCCATAAGTCTCACTCCGTTTTTTTCAATTTCATTAAAGGAATCAAGAGATGTTTTGCAGGGAGAAGAAGAAGTTATGTAATTATTCTGCATTTGGAAGATATTTTGCATATTTTAGTTTGAAAAGAACTAATATTTTGGTCTAATAATCATAATAAAATATTACTTACTTACTTACTTACTAGCTTTTAAGGAATCCGGAGGTTCATTGCCGCCCCCACATAAGCCCGCCATAGGTCCCTATCCTGAGCAAGATCAACCCAGTCTCTATCATCATATCCCCCTCCCTAAAATCTATATTAATATTATTTTCCCATCTACGTCTCGGCCTGTCCAAAGGTCTTTTTCCCTCCGGCCTCCCAACTAACACTCTACATGCATTTCTGGTTTCGTCCATACGTGCTACATGTCCTGCCCATCTCAAACGTCTGGATTTAATGTTCCTAATTATGTCAGGTGAAGAATACAATGCGTGCAGTTCTGTGTTGTGTAACTTTCTCCATTCTCCTGTAACTTCATCCCTCTTAGCTCCAAATATTTTCCTAAGCACCTTATTCTCAAACACCCTTAACCTATGTTCTTCTCTCAAAGTGAGAGTCCAAGTTTCACATCATTAAAGAACAACCGGTAATATAACTGTTTTATAAATTCTAACATTCAGATTTTTTGACAACAGACTGGATGATAAAAGCTTCTCAACCGAATAATAACAGGCATTTCCCATATTTATTCTGTCTTTAATTTCCTCCCTAGTATCATTTATATTTGTTACTGTTGCTCTCAGTTATTTGAATTTTCCTACCTCTTCAAAGGATAAATTTCCTATTTTTATATTTTCACTTCGTACAATATTCTCGTCACGAGACATAATCATATACTTTGTCTTTTCGGGATTTAATTCCAAACCTATCTCTTTACTTGCTTCAAGTAAAATTCCTGTGTTTTCCCCAATCGTTTTTGGATTTTCTCCTAACATATTCACTCATCCGCATAGACAAGCAGCTGATGTAACCCGTTCAATTCCAAACCCTCTCTGTTATCCTGGACTTTCCTAATGAAATATTCTAGAGCAAATGTTACAAAGTAATAACAATTCGCGACTGTTTACTAACTAAAAAATCGCATGAAAGTGCTAAAAGTCGAAATTACACAAGATATACTGTAAAATAATAAATTAGAGATGGAACACAGAGTGAATTAAGTGGCAAAGAAAATTTCCAATAGGAACTATTCAACAAGTGATATAAAATTATCAAACAAATAATTAGTGTGTTTATAAAGCATAACATGAAAATGTAGTCAAAATTTTGTACTAAAATGCACACTTAAATATTACATAGTCTTACTTTCATATGTACATACGTACATACATACATACATACATATATACATACTCGTACAACATACGTACTCGTACAACATACGTACTCGTACGTATGTACGTACGTACATACATACATACATATCTACATACACACACATACATACATACGTGTTCTGGTCAAGGACGGGTTTTTTACTGCAAACCCAGCATTATCCAATCTTTCCTATTTTCTGCCTTCCTCTTAGTCTCCGCATATGATACATATATCTTAATGTCGTCTATCATCTGATATCTTCTTCTGATCCGAACTCTTATCCCGTTCACCATTCCTTCCAGTGCATCCTTCAGTAGACAGTTTCTTCTCAGCCAGTGACCCAATAATTCCCTTTCTCTTTCTGATCTCTTTCAGCATCATTATTTCTTCCCTACATATTGTTAACGGAATATAAATATATGCACATTTATTTAATTTTAATTATAATCTGTGCACGACATCGGAAATTTATACAACAAATTTTTATAATTGCTGAAATAATATTGCAGATGTTTACTTTTCGACCAATATTGGTGAGATATTAACGTTTTGGTCAAAATTGAAAAGAAATATGATTCTCGCGAGTAAAACAATCCTAAATACTCCAAATTTACGATGTGTATGTAGAATTGAAGCATGAGAGTTTGTCGACTTAACAAATTAAAACGATTAAGTAAATCTTGCATGAAATGACAGTAACTTGTATATAATTTCACAGACCCTTCCAGGGGAACTGAAATATTTGTAAGTTCTTACGCAAATAACAAATAAATGAATAATAATGCTGATTGCAGCGCTGTTTAGTATAAACGATAGCGTCCCGAAATCCTTTATCAAAATAACTTATGGGTCAAATAAGAAACCAGATAAAGTGAGAATTCTCCACTGGAATTCAGCTTAATCAATTCAAATTGATGAAACCAAAATCCATAATAATTTAAAAAAACCAAATTGCAATGGTGATAATAGAAATAAAATAGTTAAAGAGAATAGCAGCAATGGTACATTTCGTCCTTAGTCCATCAGGATTCTCTACCAGTACTAATGTTAACAAACAGATGAACGGACATCCTGATCATGTTGCTAGTATAAGGTAACGCCATTGCACTTAATCTTTAAAATAATATACAAAACTACAGAATTAAAGGTGACCCAGCAAGTATTGTGCCTAGGGTTGCCAGATGTCTTGATTTGGCGAAACATGCCCCGATTTTCATATAAAATCCCGAGTCCCGCTTCGATTCGAGGCGAGACGCAAAAAGTCTCTCCTTCAGAAAATTAACATCACTTGTTTAATTTTCTCATTATCCAGTAACTATTTTCTTCTAAGTATAAATAATTACATTAAATTTAAATTAATTTTCTTAACAATGTAGGTTTACACATTGGAAAAAACGATTATTTTGATAAGTGTAAGGTTTGTGATAGCGAATTCAGTGGTGAATATTTAACATTTAAAAAGAGATGTTCATCAGAAATGCCTGGTACAGAAAATGGAAAAAAGTGTTGAAAATGCTAAATAAGTATGTATGTAAACTCCGAAAATGTATACTGTATGTCAAATGTTGGGTTTGGAGCAGTAATATGTTAAGTCACGAAATATATATGATTTTAAATATCAATAAATTTTATGCTATTTTAATCAATTAATAAACATTAAAATTTAATTATTTTGTAACTTATGATGCCATGTTTTGGAATTTGTGTTTTACAATCAATAATAAACAGCTTGGGAAATCTATGAGACAAAACTACGGTACTATTAAGTCATGAAGTTAATTTGGAATAACATATTATTGCCACAAGACCTTCAGAAAAATGCGAGAGAAACGTGATGTATAAGTACAAAACAATATTTATTTGGCTGTACGTTAGCCAGATAAATATTGTTTTGTACTTGGAAACCTGTACCTGCAATATGTCCTTTGATTAAAACTGCAATTTTGAGATTCTTATTAGTCACTTCAACTGCATGTAGACGGATAATTTTATTCCTTTTCTTTTAACAAAACATAAGTGCTATAAGGTAGACGTACCAAATAACGCCACCTTAACACTTCAGTCACTTTTGCTTTGGAAATAAGTTATGTACAAACACGAAAATTATGAAATGGAAACTGTAATCTTATTTTTACAAAATAGCACGATGAAAATGGATATATTATATACCGGACAAGAATTAGAACTCAAATAGGAAAACTTTGTAAACTGGCGTTATTAGGAACATGTTGTCCAATTAACGCCATCTATTTTCTAGTAACCTATATACTTATAATTGTTAATGAATTATTTTTCCTAAGCAACATGAATTGAACTACGCGACTAAATTTGAGTTTCTGTTAATAAAAGATACAAAATCACTCAATACTAATGAAAGATTCTTGATCTGAAATTGAAACACCAGATGGATTAGGAAAATATATTTTCCAGTGACTCCTTACTTAAAAAAAGAGACAATGTGACAAAGTAGAAAGTTATTAAACACAAAAGCATTTACCTTAGTTTCATATGAATGTTTTCCAATAAGTAAAACAAAAAAATTAAGTTATGTAAAATAAAAAAGTTAAGAGTTCGATAAAAAATTTAACCAATATCATCACTGCACATTTTGAACATTCGTAAGTTGAAATCTTAGTGATTTTCCTGATATTTTCACACTGATGCTGTACTGTCAGCCTTAGTACTAACATAACATAAAATTTTGTCTGTAGACCTTTAACGCTACATGGCGTTAAAGCGCTACTGAGTACTTTATAACATGACATGCCTGTTTCTCTAACATTTTCAAATTTTATAGATAGCAAATACTTTCTATACATAGAAGAATGTTTAAGGATCACGAAAATATGAAGTTTAATATAGTTATTATTTGCTCAACACACAAAATAAAATATTGCCTCTTACCTTGATATAAGAACAGCCATTCACTATCAACACACAACAGGAAAATGATGGAATATAATGTCACTCGTAAATGTCAGCGGACAGCTAGTAACTCATTTCATCACTAGATTGCAAGCGAATGCAGGCTACAGTAATGCACTACCGAAAACTTGTGTCAACAAATTTTAATAGGGTGGCGTTAAAGGTATACATGGCGTTATTTGGCTCAAGGATCTTATATGATGAAGAAAAGATGTCCTTCCTTGGTATAACTAAAATCTGGCAATCCTGATTGTGGCCCATTTCTTAAAGAACAATCACAAAATTCAGATCATGACACTTGAAAGATTTAGCGTACAAAAACTGGCATAAATTAGGGGTGGCGTTTTGATGTATGAAAGCCTACGAAGAGCAGAGTTTATTCTGCGATAAGAGAAAGTTAAAAATCGTACGTGTGCCTCATCAAGGAACCCCCTCATGCCGGTCTGTATTCCATTAACGCGAGACAGGAGAGTAATTTGCGTTCAAAATAAAAGAAAGCCACGTGGAAGTGCGCCCTTGTTTAACCTCAAAAGGAAAACTGGTAGAGGATGGGAGACAGGAGAAACGTCGCAAAGAAATACATATTATGAGTTGGGGATAGTTTTAAACGAGTGGAGCATTATATTACATTTTGTCATAGACCAATAAAAAATTCAAACCTTTCTAATGGCGTACCGGTACCATATTGTATGTAGTGAATTCACAAAAGGAATTGTTAACTGCTTTATGACATTAATGCACGTGCTCAGACAATGTGGTTCTGCCTTTGAGGTGTTCGTATGGTACTACCCCACGTCAAGTAATAAGGTCGTTAATTTTTGTTTTATCACTATGTGGAGTATACGGGGAATAATATTACACTGAAAAAATATATTTCAAAATCTTTCAGAATAGATGTTTCAAGCATCCATTGAATCGGAGTGATTCTTACTTCGTCTAAATTCATTCGCATTTTCATGCATTTAATTTACCGGTAATCAGTACTTTTCTATCTGTTATATAAATACTTTGAACTTATTACGTACATTGTATGAAATGTAATGTACCGGTGATTGAATGGATGGGTGATGGATGCGTGTATGTATATTATATCTTCGTCCATCTATCTATCTTGTTTCAGATATTGAATGCTGATGGTCAAGAGAATATGCACATGAAATGTTAGAATTATTGTCTTTTTTACATTATCGAGTATTTATCGCATTAAAATTTGATTCAATCTTAACCAGCACCTAAGAAATTTATTTTGTAATAAAATTATCATTTTAAGGAACATATATAAAAGAACTGTTGGAAGAGTAGGCCAATATTTATTTAATTACTAAACAAAATTTTTATTTATTAAAAACCAATTTTAACCCACTTTATTTATTACAGAAGAAAATATTATAATTAAAATATGTCTTCATAAACCTATTGATTTTCCATCTCAAAAATTGTTTTTAGACTTTAATGTTCTTGAATTAAGACGAATTTATTATATTGTATTAATACAATTCTTACATAAAAATCAAAATAATTTTGAACTGTATTTTCATAGTTAGCAAAGAAAAGGTATGAATTGTTTAAGATTGTTTGTACCAAAATGTAACACTGCTACAATATTTAATCATAGTAGTAATTTCAGCCCAAGAATATATAAATAATTTATATTTAAATATCCTAATCTTGTCAATTCTAATAGTTCTAGTGTTGAATTTAAAAACATATTATGTAAGGATTTTATAAATAAAGAAAAATTGTAAATTTAGTTTTTTTTTTGTTTTTATTATATTTTATGTTACAATTATTAGGAAAAACAAATAAGTAAATAAATAAAGGAATGAATAAATGAATGAATAAATAAATAAATAAATAAATAAGTAAATAAATAAATAAATAAATAAATAAATAAATAATAAATAAATAAATAAATAATGTACTCTGTCACCAAGTTCATATGAGCTTAACGCAGATAAATCAGAGCTCGAAGTCATCTTGTAATTATTAGAGACCTATAACTGATTATTTTTGTACAGATACGGAAATAAAATTTGAAGCTCCTTTATTGTGCAAGTTTCGCTTATAACATACTGCACATGTGCAGTAAACAAGAACCCCTGTTTATATGCTACTTATGGACAGTCGTGTGAACGAATTTGCGGTAGACAAAATTGTGTTTGGAAGACATCCAGAGTAGTCCCACTTCCTTTCGCCGGAACTCCACTGATTTTTCCATTAACAATAGTTATAATCATACTATTACCTACAGCAGGGATGCAAAACTTTGCTACAATTGTGGCACACGTCATAAGCTGGAACACATGACCCATCCCTTTCTTTCACCCCCTCACGTCATTGAATATGGTAGGGGGAGAGGAAATATGTATTCAGTGTGTTTTCGGACGTCACATCGTAATTCAAGGCCGGGGGATTGTGGACGGGGAACAAACTCTTTCCCATGCTTCCCATCCCTCTCTTCCCCAGTTCTGCATCCCTGACCTACAACGTTGATTAAAATACTCCACAGTTTTGGTGCCCTTCTTTCAGAGTGGGCTGTTTAAAATCAGTCATCAAGATTGGATATGCTCACTGATATAAATAAGAGAACTATCAGTTTCTTTTATTAATTTTTTGATTTGTTTGTAATATCAGTATTGAAATTTCCAATAAATGTAATATTTTTAATGACCTAAAAATTAAATTTTTCTTTCCAGAATAAAATCACAAAGGAACTTAATAGATCTTTTGTATTAATTAAATGTTATATTGATTAATTACTTTTACTACGAAGAGAAGTATGTACTAGCAGAGAAGAGGAGAATGTCGAATATTTGTAACTTAAATAACTTATAGAAGTTCCAATTGTTTTCTTATTTAAGTGCTTTGAGAATCACATAATCTATTTACATGATTTTTTAACTTTTATCGACAGATAAAATTCTTCCCGATCTCTTCTTACGTCTTAATGTTATTTTCTTAAAGAATTTTTCCGATAAAATGTATGATTCGCCGTTGCGCCTAGATGCGTTATCCCCTGAATCTCTCTTTCCTTAGTTAAGATCGTTCAGTGTTTGTGGTTATAAATGGAAACCCATTACTGAGTACCTAATTCATCAGGTTTAGGGTTCGAAATCCTGAGTCGAAATGCAACACTTGAAGGCAAGATAATTCTGTTTTTTTTTTTTTTTTTTCCGTTGTTGGTAACTCTATAGCATCTACTAAATGCTTTATGGTTGTGCTAACAGATGGAGTTACTTGTCAACAATGTGACGCTGAAACGTGTGTTCAGGTTACTGCTCAGCGACAGTCCTGATGTATTTTTATATTTGTGATGATTGGTTAATTAATATTAACCCGGCACACTCACAATCACACTCACACTCACATTCATACAAATTTCCAGACTCTGGACATCCAGGGACATCTTCTTCTTCAAGAAAAATTCACCGAGCGCCGAGCCCGGGAATTGAACCCGGGACCTCCTGATCTGGAAGCCTGCATGCTGACCAACAGACCACGGAGGCAATCGAGATAATTCTGATGCCGTTTGTTTCACGGTATAGGTAGACCAATTTTAAATTCTGTCCTAATTCAAACCTTCTTATTCTTCTTTTCTTTGGATAGGCCATTTAGCCTTTTTATTTCAGAACATCATTCATCTTGGTCTCCCAGGGGTCCTCTTCCTTTCGATTTGTTGTTCTGTAACCTACTATTCTTTTGTAATCTTTCTGGATTCATTCGTCAAAAAAGGTAGTTTCATTCTGTTCTCCTTCTCTGTACCAAACATCCGATATTCCGAATCTCACATTGTCCTCTTGTTTCCTCACATCTTACGTGACCTAATAACATATTCCCCACTATTTTCCTCAGCGTTCTCATTTCTGTAGTTTCTTACTGTTGAACTGTTCTTGTCGTACCTGATCTCATTTCCGTTGCACATGTTAAAATAGGTCTGATGGCGATTTTATTTATTCTTGATTTGGTTTCCTTACGTAATTACTTGTCTCTTCATATAGTGTCATTCAAGTGTTCGTATGGTCTAAGTCTAAGGTAATAATTCGATCCATTCTTCGTAATTCACAGTCATTTTTCTACTTAATTTAAGAAAAATTAATCTCCATAATGATGCTGACAGTGTTCATGTGCCGTATTAATAAAAGTTTTCTAAACTTACTTTTTAAATGTATCTACATATGAAGCGTTCAAAGCTAAAGTGGATCAAGTCCATGAAACGAAGTTTTGAGATAATAGGACTTAAAGTTAACTTGCTCTAGTGGATTATCTAATTTGACTAGTAATAATTTTATTGCTCCATTCTCAAATTCTAGATTTATAAAATATAAACAATTGTGATGCCAATTGATACAACGCTTTGGTGACTTGATCCACTATGACTCAGAATATCGTGAACAAATAATCTGAGGCAAAGTGACTGGTGAATGATTGGAATTAAGACTTTTGATGCGATGGGTTCGATTCCCGATTGATTGATTAGATTGTTGGATTTCTCCGAGGTTTCCCCCCGTACGTAAGGTGAATGCCAGGTAATTCTGTGATCTCACCTTGCCAAATATCATCTCGCTATCACCAATTTCACTGATGCTACATAGCCCAGTAAATGATAGGCCTACAACATCGTTATATAACCGACTAGTTACTACGAATTAATATTAAAAATACTGTATTTGAGATATTTAACACGTAGTTTCATATTTAACATAATTAGTATGCTTTATAGTTTGAAGACTTCTCAGACCCGATGCGGTGGCTCACCTTCAGCCTGTTACGCAGGCGATCCGATTTCGATTCCCGTTCAGACCTGAGATTTTTAGTGACATATCTATAGTGACACTTGTGGCGGACGAGGTCGAAGTTGGGGTTTTTTTTTCGGGGTTCTTCCGTTTCCCCATATTAGGCATCTACATCATTCCGTCAACATATCTTAATTCCGTAGTCATTCCATAGCATTCTCTGAACGCCGATTGGCGATGCACGTAGGAGTCTGGTCTAAGAATGTGTGGGATGCCTGCTAGAATATTGTATATGCAGCGAACCTTAGTGCAGTCAGCCAGTGTGGGATGGGTCTAACAAGGTCGCAGTGTTAAGTCGTAATGTCTCCCCTCCGTAAATCTTGTTCAATTCTTCGATATTAGCGAATAGGTAAGTTGATATGATAAAAAAAAAATAAAAAAAAAATAAGTGAAGAAGGCGCATTATTTGGAAAATGCATACATTATAGTCACTTTGTCATGCAGTGTTTAAAATAATTTTGTTGATATCGAAACTCTGTCCATATAGTATGAAGCTGTCAGTTCATTGAGATACAAATGGACACAATATTGTTTTATTAATACACGTTCCTTCAAATAGCAACTCAAATATTAGCACTCTCGTATTTTCTGACTTTGGGATGCTGAAGTATTCAAACAATTTTCAATATCGGAGCGTTCAAGGGTGGGAGATACGTATAAAGACTATCAAAATATTAGCAAAGCTTCGAATTACATTTGATGGAGGTGTTATTACATGACTCTGACCTTTACACTTACGACCTTTCATATTCATGAATGAACCAATTTCGTCTCTTGACAGTTTAACTACATAGCTCATGATTAAAGGTAACAAAACTTATAGATTTTTACAAAACATAACAATTTGTTATATTATTCTGTACATATTTTTAGTACAAAATTGTGAAAATAACGCACAAATGAAATATGTGTAATTATTTGACTGAAGTTTGAGATTTAAGGGGTTAGGTACAGCGTACAGCAGTAAAAGTTTTGGAATTATTCAACATTCTTTTTCGTCCATTACTGTGTCTTGTACAATAATGAAAATTAGTATGTGTAAAACACTGTACTTCTGCTATATGCAAGAAATATTTTTACGATTTAAAAAAATTATTTATGTATTTTTTTTTTCAAAATTCAAAATGGTGGTAGTTTACTATGCAGTGATGAAGCGTTTCCCCATAACTCATAAACTTGTTAACTTTTACATGTTCCTTCTCTTTTATTTTACTGCTGATACTCATGTTTACAATATCATGCTCTTTCAATTACATTCCTTAATAAGTAATATTTATTTTATTTTATGTTATAAGAAAATACTGATATTTTACCATTATTTAAATGAATTTATTTTTTATCAGACAATCTATCACAGGTGTAGAAGTGATCCTGCATCATGTTGTAGGTATGACATGCATAAATACACACAAAAAATGTCATCTCAGAATGTTGTACAGTTTTTTAGTTATGTGGGAAATGCTTCTTTACTGCACAGTGTACTGAATTTTGAAAAAAAAATGTAAATAATCTTTTTAAATCGTAAAAATATTTTTTTTCAATAGCAGAAGAACAGTGTTTTACACATACAAATTTTCATTATTGTACAAGATACAGTAATGGAAGAAAATGTTGAATATTTCCAAAATTTTACTGCTGTAAGCTGTACCAAACCCCTTAAAGATTTTCAGCTACATTATTGTGAATGATCCGTATCCAGAATGTAAATAGAGGTGGCGATAGTGGAATTAACATAAAACATTCTAATTTTAATAGGCCTAATCATGTCTAAGGATAGAGATTCATGCTGCCATTAAAATAATGTGTTCGTTTCACCAAGGAGAGAAATATGAAAATGGCGAAGAGTTTAATATGAAATGAAGATAAGACTATGACAGAGAGCAGTTTTTGGAGGGGTCAGCGTTGAATAGAGCAAGCTAGAAAGGAAGAATTTGACAGAATTTACTACACAAAATAATGAAACCAACAAATGTTTGAAAATAGATAGAAATGTTGCATACGAAGTGCAGAAAAGGCATTTGTCATCATACTTTGCTTGTATTGCACTATATCTTATTTATTACATATATTATATTCTGTTATATATAAATCATCGTTTACAAAACATTTTAGAACACTTGATTTTAGAAGAACAAAATGGTTTCTGAAGAGGCAAACGTTGTACAGACAACACCTTATCATTTATTAAACAAATAATTGAAAAACCTCGAGAATACAACAAATATGTGTGGCTTTCATTGACTTGAAAAAGCTTTCGACCGAATAGACAGAAATATACTGTGGCGAATGTTAGGAGAATGAGGATATCCACAATAACTTATAAAAACTATACAAGGCCTGTATTACCGAACGAAAATGACTAGGTATTGAAAAAGATTTTATGATCTCTCAAAAATACTGTATACTGATCAAGGTGTTATACAACATTATAGTATATCACCTACTCATTTTAACATTTATATTGCCGATCTAGTGAAAAAATGGAATGAACTAATGAATCCCTGTTTTAAAATATCACAAGGTAGAGATCTGAATTTATTATTATTATTATTATTATTATTATTATTATTATTATTATTACTATTATTTGCTGATGACTTGCTTATTATCTAAGACAAAGAATCTACACAAGAATCTGTCTTCAAACTTAGATAGGCAAACAATATACTCTAATACGAGAACTTCAATGGCAAAAACGAAAGTAATGACTATTTGAGACAAGGAACCAGTAAGAACAAAGATAGTAATCAAGACGACAAAATGATAGAACAAGTAAGGCATTTTAACTGTTTAGGAAATGATGTTAGTGATGATAAAAATTATTATATAAATATGAAATTAAATAAATTCCAGAAGATCTGAGGAGCAATTAACCGTACTTTTAGAAGAAAAATACGTAAAGAGACAAAATTAAAATTCTACAAAGATATGGCTCTGTAGATATACCATCATACGGAAGTGAACTGTGAGCGACAGTAAAAAAAAAAGACGAGTAAAATACAGGCCTGGAAAATGACATTTTAAAAATGAATTGAAAGGTCTATGTACCAAGATAAATCACATAAAAACGAAGAAATAAGACAAGAATTACACATTTTTAACAGGAGTGAGATATTGGAAGATTATAAATTACACTGGGAAGAATATTTAGAAAGATTGTCAGATACAAGATTAATTAAACAAATATGGAAATACACTATGTCCCGCTTAGAGAGATCGAAAAATAAGTGACAGTTTCAAGTACACTTAACATAACTTTTTACATAACTTGATGTAAAAATTCTCAGAGTTTCGGAAAATGCTGAATGCAACTCGATGTGTGCGCCTTGAGTTACTCTGCAGATATTTAAACGACTATATTCAACCTACCGCCAAGTGTTCTGTGGCATTTGTGGCGTCACTAGCGCAGCTGCATTTGTGATGCGTTGTCTCAGTTCCTCCAAAGTGTTAGCTTTGCCTCTTTCGTACATAGCATCCTTCACAAAGTCTCAAAAAAAGTCCTAGGGAGTCAGATAGGGTGACTGATTGGCCAGGCAATGGATCCTCGTCTTTCGATCCACCTATCCGTGTACGACAAACACGGCGTTATACTCGCGTAACCGATTTTTTTTCTGCTAGCCATAGCACACACTGAACTTTCTGTTGTGGTGTCCATGTTTACCATGGCGTGTTCTCCTACAAAATGGCGCCAGACTTGTTTTAGCAACAAACAAACGAAAGTTACGCATGCAGCTGTTTTCAGACTTTGTTAAGTAAACTTGGACAGTTTCTCTATCTTGTCAGATGTAAATCACAACGATATCTTTATCTGGTTTTAAGTGGTGAGCATTTATTTCTCGATCCCTCTAAGCAGGACACGGTATATAAACCTAAGGAAAACAGACCACAGACCAAGAAAGAGACGGCTGGAATATTTTTGAAGGCGAAACAGTTAAGTAGCTGCCTATACCATGAAGTGGAGAAGAAGAATAAATTCTATTATATATTGTAGTATATTACATTATCAAATCTTTCAAGATAGGGATATGCAAATCTAGTCTTTCAGGTAAAACTTCCTGTAAAGCAGATTTGAATAATTTCAAGGGAAAAATTGTTCCGGGATCGATACCCGACCCCGGAACAATTTTTCCCTTGAAATTATTCAAGATAGAGATAGTTTACAAATGTGTTTACAAATATAATTTCCGGATAGTTTACAAATATAATATCCGGACAGTCATAACACTCATAATGTAGTATAAGGTAATATAACTACGAGTTAAATACCATTATCTGTCAGCACCAAGTATGAGTGAAATATATATTTCGATTTATGTCAAGTCCAACAATTTGCCGTTTTCGCTGAACACAGCACGTGTGAAGTTAACACGCAGAGCTCAGGTGACACTTGCTGACGTGAGATGAATTTAATTTAACGAAGCTGAGGTATAAAAGTTAATGCAGAGGAAGAGCTACCATTTTATGGTTCAAATAAAGATTTAGAAAGACTCTGTAATGTTTATACAGTATCTCTCTGTTTCAGATGTGGAAGCTGACGTCGACATTCACTATGGTGAGTAACAACGCAGATATTTTTTTGAAAAGTCATAGACACACCACACTTCTGGACTTTATTTTGCACTGTTTTTATAAAATCTTATAACATTAATTGTTTCTCTCTGTTTCTGAATTTATGGTACCGGTAAATAAAATTTAAATATTTCTCTTTTACAAATTCCAGCCTTGTAATGTAATACAGTAACTACACCTGTGTCATTGGAGATATTACATGGAATTATTAAATTAAATAAACATTTCAGTACCGGTACTCTACTATAAATGTCACATTTCTGATGCTGTAATAATATTAATCTTGTACTACTTATTATTATTGTACAAGTACTACACTTACTACTTAGTTATGTAAAAATTTTCAAATGTTTACCTCTATTTCGAATTAATCTCGTTAACACTCATGTAGCAGAACACATTCCTAGATTTAGAAACATTCTGTAATGTTTATATAGGGCTTAACAATAAAATGTGATATATAATTATCTCCCCCATATTTTAACTTAGCATTGGAGGTATGAGATAGTGAAGAAGTAAAAAAATTTACGAAACAATATATTATATCTAATTATTAGATAGATTAAATGGCTTATACCGCAGATGCGCCAATATTAAATTTGCTTATTTAATGATCCATTATCTTAGGAACTACTGAAGATATACTGACATTTTTACAGGATGAAGATGCAAGGTTTATAATAAAACTGATGTAGTTTATCAAGAACTATAAGTTGTAAAAGAATTGTATTTGTAAAATAATGTTAGTTCAGTTTGTTATTTTTTTATGCTAATGCCCCATTTTCTCAGAAACTGTCAATGTTAGAAGGGTGAAAGTTTAAACACATCTTGACAGCAATACAGTAATGAAATGGACGCACATTAGACCAGAATGTACCGCTACTTTTACGAGTAGTTGTAAAACTCTTTACAATGGCGATGACGGATTACTTGAGTTATTTCCAACTGGAGAACCTGTGACGTCGGAGTGTTTTCCGTCTCGGAGCAGAGCTGGTAGAGCACGTGGCTTCCCCTCTCAAGGAGCTCGAAAGCAGAGTCGTCTGACGTCAAAGAGCCAGCAGTTTGAAATGCCTGGATTATTCATAGTGCCGAAATTTGAAGTAGGTTGTAATGTACCTAGATGATAATGGTGATAAATTAATATAACGGGCTTCTAGACTGTGAGTGCGATTTTGTTCAGGAGAATAATTCGAGGTTGCCATCCGTGTTTCAGGCTAAATATTTCCGACATTTCAGAATTATTTACAAGTTTCAACATCAGAGTTTCTTTCCCAGAGTTTTTCTTGTCCACTTCGTTTGGTGATACGTCTGAATAAACTTTTCATTTTTTTTTTGTCTTTATGTATCTATAAAGTACGTCTAAATGTAAAAAAGTAAAAATAATAATTTGGAATAAAACAGAGTAAATTTTACTGAAGATGACGGACTGATACATTAACACTCCTTAGTTTAATACGCAGTAGTGTTAATGGAATTTTCCAGCATCAGGCTTGTTATTGAGTTTGGCTGGCTGCTATATTTCGACCTATTATGTATACTTCTAACTGGCGCGACTTAAACCGAACAGCTAGTGTCGACAAACCTGGTATGAAATTCCTGTAAGTTGAAATGGAATTTCTGGTGGACAAAGACATTGTTAGGGGATGTTTCCCATGACGCTTTGAGTGACATTATTATCGTTTTCATATTTGTTCGTAATTTACTGATTATTATAGGATCATCGTTAGTTAAAAGAACTGAAAAATGTTATAATATCTAGCCTCCCATAATTCCGCGAAAAAGACTTAGGGCCGTATTCATAGACATTTTTAGCACGGGTTTCCGGTGGATGATCAGCGTTTTTCGTATTCATAAACCAGTGTTAGCGATGGGATATGATTTGAATTCTGTACTAGTAACCAGTCGATAGCCGGGGTTAGCTTAGTACGCTCGTAGCGCGTGCTGCGAAATGTCTATGAATAGCACTATTAAAGACTCTTAAGATAAAGATGGACGCCAATGGACCTGATGCCTAATCACCTGCTATGCCGAATAACCGGCGAGAATTTATCATCACCGCCATAATCATCATTATCACCTTGGGGTGTCGCCTAAAGTTTTTTTTATTTTATTTTATTTATTTATTTATTCATTTGTTGATGAACATAACAGGCAAAGCCCAATTACAATGTTCACGACTAGCAAATCAATTGATAAAACATAAACAAGGAAAAGGAAACATACACTTATTAAAAACTGAAACATAATAGAAAAAAGGGAAAGAAAAAAGAGAAATTGAAATAAGGTGTGAAAGTAGCTTCAAATTAATTAACAACAATATTCTGCAAAATATGATAACAAATAATTCTGTATCTAGAGAAATTCATATTGAAAATATCAACATTCGGATGAGGATGTAATTTATTGTATAACTGTAACATTTGGAAAACTGGGGAATATTTGTGGGATTCAGTATTTGTCCTTGGAATGTAAAACAAATTTCGAAATTTCGTTTTAAGCTTAGGTGCATATAATGTTATATAATAAAATAAACCAACACAGTCCAACTTCTTGTTAATAATTTTATAAAGAAAGTTTAAAGATTGACAATTTCGTCGAATTTGCAAACTAGTAAAATGGAAATGTTGAAGCATTGTAGCATAACTCTCATAGGTAGGATAATCGTTATAAAGTGTGTAATATAACAATTTTAGAAATTTATTTTGAATTTTTTCTAGTAACAGAATATATTTGTTTGTAACTGGTTCTGGGGTGTCGCGAACTGTCTGGTATATTTCACTATTTTGAGCTATTAAATCATGATAACTGAAATGAAGTAAGAAAATCGCTGATCACCCCTTGCTTACCTAGCTGTCTTGTAGATAAGTGTCCTTGACATAAACATAGATGTGCGTATAGTTGTAATATACAAGTATAATTCTAATCTGCAAGATAAGGAAGACACAAAATATCTGCCTTACGAGACAAATTAGCAATTTGGTCTCGGAAAGTGAAAAAGGCCAGCTATCAAAATGTTCTCAAATACATCTCACTGTGATTCGAAGAACGAAATAAATGAATCAATTTACAATTATCTGACATTATTCACAGATAAACTCGAAAGTTACTTCCCTGATCTAAACACAAAAGCTTATGACTGGATAAGAAATCCATTTTTGTCATCTGAAGTTAGTGGACTTCCCTTAGCAGAAGAAGAATTGGCAGAGATTAAGATTGATAGGGACTTTATTGAAGTTAAAACACCGAAGAGATGATTTGAACAGAATCTGGATTTCACTTGAAGATTTTCCGCATCTTGTTAAATGCGCTACTGTGGTTTCGTTGTAGTT
The DNA here is from genome assembly GCF_040183065.1 of Periplaneta americana. NCBI lineage: Eukaryota > Metazoa > Arthropoda > Insecta > Blattodea > Blattidae > Periplaneta > Periplaneta americana. The sequence goes on from NC_091117.1 coordinate 158,142,164, forward strand.
TTCAACCACATATTATTGCGAATCAGGATGTCAAAACAGTGAAACGTGGCAGTTTAAAAATGCTGGATGAAGAAATGCGAGTGAATTTATCCCATATTCGTCCAAACATAAAATACATTTGTAAGATTCACCAAGCACATGTGAGCTACTGAAAAACTAAAACCAAGAGTGTATATAAATGTGATTGTTTTCCTCATCTTAGAACTCTATGCAAATGTTTATTTTCTTCATAATATAATATGTTAACAATAGTGGAAATATGTGTGTTTATTTTATTCATTTTATGAAGAGTGTACAAGTAGTCTATTAATGTGTGGGATAATTTCATTTGATAGTTAAAGTGATGCACTAAATTTTTATAGTTTGCTAGGGTGTCGCCATATAAAAAAGTTTTTGAAAGCGCTGGATTAGACCATTATAGCTCTTTGACTGCAACTTTCTCTGAGGAACAAAGTCAGGAACGAGGAGCTACGCAACCGTACCGGCATGAAAGACGTCCTAATCATCGCAGAAAGCCTGAAGTGGAAATGGGGAGGGCACGTGGTAAGGATGGACCACAGACGATGGACGCACAGACTGATATTGTGGGATCCCAGGATCGGCAGAAGAAGAGTGGGACGCCAGACAATTAGATGGGCAGATTTCTTCAAGAAGAAGGCAGGACCACATTGGACGAGCAGTACAAGAGACAGCTGTGGAGAAATCTAGAAGCCACCGTCCTCAGTGTATAGTGTGGTGCGAATCTTAAAAGTGCAAGTGTTTGTGTACACAGAACACTCCTTAGGATCGGCTCACATAACGAGTGAAGTCTACTGAGCCAAGCCCTGTCAATCAGGAGGCCCTTGCCCTTACGGGATCTAGTAAGCTAAATTTATTTATTATTATTATAACTCTTTGATCTTATACATCCAGCAGGAATTTGCCATGTTTCTTTGATCTACCGATGTTTCCCCTTCTGCTATGATATTAAGTCTGGTTGCATTCTGGTCCCACTATCATACTAATTTCCTCTGCAAGCATCAATGATAGTGGCGGTGTCTTGCATATGTTGTTTGTTAAATTTCACATTTGTGTTGTTCCAGAACAGATGTTTGCACTTCTTTCATTTTTACAGTGTTTCGCATTGCATTAGATTACACACATGTATGTTACAGATGTATTTATATATTCATTGGCATAATTTCTGAACTTGACTCAGTCGAGTCGAAAACGTTAAATATTCATTAAACAAAAATGTTTACAAATAACTTCTATTTAATTTTTCCAAATAGACAAGCATAGACGGACCTTGTGTTTAACTTAATATTGCAGCTTATCGATTTCCATTATGGCTTTTAAATTTACTAGATAATTATTTGTTTTTATTTTTTTTATTTTTGTTATCAGTTCTAATTTCAGTCATGCCTGTTAGAATGAGACTATAACTTCCTACTATATGTGAAATCCTGGACAAAAAAAACCCTGTTACCATATGCTAAGAACCTTCGAAAGACATCGGTTGGTTTCTTGAGAGCATAGGTTTACACGTGAACGAAGTTCTTTTGCAGAACTCCTCTCTGTTTTTCCTTTGTTTTATTTGTTTTTTGTTTTCTATGTTTTTAATAGATCAAGTGCTATAAATAATATATAACAAAGATATATTCAAAGGGTGAATTAGGTGCAAAATAAACATCCTTACCCTAGTCGTGTGAACCAGACGTTACCCGAAGTGGACTTAGACAAATTCACACTTCAGGAAATTGTCACTTTTTGTTTCTAAGACTGTACATATATTTGTATATAAATATTCTTTACATTGTGTCTCAGATATATATTATACTGTATACTATTTTCTAAAAGTACTTACAAAAAATTAGTCATGTATGCATCATTGTATATCTTCAAAGGAGAGGCTCCTAGCGTATAACCTATTGTGTAATGAGTGTTGAACGAGAGCTTGTAGATATTGTTTCCCTGTAAAGCACCAATGTCATGTTTGTGCAGTAGGTATGCGTTTCTGTGGCATGGCTTCGTTTATGCTGCATTCCACGTGAATGTTTTGACTGAGTATGCTTTAGACAGTGACCTGGTTGAAATTCTTCGTTTTAGAGTTCTTGTTACACGTTATACGAGGCAGTGTGTAAGACGCGTGCAGGAATTTACAGGAATTCCAGTTCAACAAGAGTTGAAGCTTCCCTTATCTTTGTTAAAATGCAGAAAATTACACGTTTAAACTTCTTGCCATAAATAATGCTTATGTGTGACTCTGGCGATCGCGTTGAGAACTACAATCCTAGCGGACCCAGGTTCGGAAGTGGAAACCTACTTCTCTCATAGTATAAGTCTGTATACGAGTGTGTCACTTGCAGGGGCATACACAAGGAGGGGGGGGGGGAGAGCTACACATTTGAACACTCCTCTTTGAACTAAAAAATGACATATTTAGATTTCAGCATTATTTCATCCATAATCGTAATATTAATGAATATATCGTAACATAATAATAATAATAATAATAATAATAATAATAATAATAATAGTAATAGTAATAACTATGTCTGGAATTCTCAGTTAAATAAGTATTTTATTTTCACTGTAATAGAAACACGTAATAGTATTTTAAGTTTCGGACAAGGTTCAGATCTCGCATTTTATCTCTTCCGGTTGGCGACGTCATACTTGCGGTGAAGAGAAAGAGGGAAAGCAGCGGTTGTACTAGTACTCAACGCCTTCAACAATGACAAGCGCTCGAACCCCAACTGCCATTCCCCGGCAGAGATAAAATCCGAGATCTTGTACCTGAGTATATATTTTAAATTTTATTTCCCATTAAAAATATTTGGATTATTTTTTATGTAAATACATATTTTGAAATATTCACATCAAATACATAAAAATTAAGTTTTCATAAAATAATTTTCGACAAAAGCCCCATTTCAGATTAATCGTCACCCGAGTGTTCAATGCAGTTGCATAGATGTGACAGCGGGCAACTGCTTCTCAGAATTTTCTATCTGTGGGCCTGTGGAACTGCAGTCTGCTCTCTTACCACATGCGATAAGAGCTGTCGCTACAAAAAAAAAATGTACTTTAACTAACACAAATAGTGATGTGGCATTTAGGAGTGCCTTGTAAGTTATCATAACGCTGATTCAGGAAGCAATTACAATTTCATAAACATCAGCTGCCTTTGTTTTCGTTTCCAATCATAAATATGTCATCCGAACCCTAATAACAACATATGATAATGAAATATTTAGATTATAGTAACTTTTTTCCATAGTCGAAGTAAAAATAAATTTACGATAACGTAATAATAATAAAAAAAATAATAATACATAAAATTTAAGATACCGATCATGTAAATTGTAAACAATTTTAAATAATGACCCCACTCTTCTTTTTTCTTCTTCTTCTTCTTCTTCTTCTTCTTCTTCTTCCTCTTCCTACCAAGGATGGGTAAATCCCGTTCCGAGACTATGGAATTGTGAAGTCCATCTTGTTTGTGGCCGACCAATATCTCGTTCTCGTCTGCCTTGGGGTTGTTAAAAACATGCTTGCCGTGGGAAACGATCGGGGGGCATCCGTTGCACATGCATAATTATACCATTGTTGTTGATAGGTATGAATTTCTTCGACCATATTTGTTGTTTTAAGTTCTTCCCGTATGTCTTCGCTTCTCATTCTATCCCTTAATGTGACTCCCAGAGTGTATCTTAGGAACCTCATTTCTGGTGCTTCTATTCTTTTTCGATTCTGTTGTCTTAGCACCCATGTTTCACTTCCATAGCGAAGGGCCGGTTTTGATATAATGTTATGCATCCTGATTTTTAGATCTTGTCTCATATTCTTTCCGAAATACCTGTTTATACATCCATTTAATTTATTGTATTTCTGGACATTTTCTTCTAGATCAGCATTAAATGTAAATGCTGAAATAGTACAGCCAAGATACTTAAATGCATGAACCTGTTCTATTATTTCTAAGTCTATCATTATTTTAACTCTTCGTTGATTCTTTCCATGCATGGCCATTGATTTTGTCTTTATAGTAGACATTTTCATATTATACATCTCTAATATTCCATTTAATGTAGTAACATTTGTCTGTAGGCTGCCTTCAGAGTTTGCTATTAGGACCTGGTCATCTGCAAACAAGACTGTAGTTATGTAACTACCTACTCCTTGACAAAATTCTCCGTACACTTATATTGTGTTTCATTTGTATTGTAAAGTTCATCCTAGGCTACATCATTGCAAAGCTTATATACAGCCATGGCGTGTTTTGTTCTTTGAACTTTATCACATTTCTATGTTTAAATGGTTATGTAGGTATATTTACGCAGAGAACCTTCAAAGGTGAATGATCACACACTTTTAACTGACTATTATTTGGAAGTCAAAGACGGCAATAATTATTAATATCATCTACAATTGCAACATGGAATATATTATTTTTATAAATTTATACTCTTGTCAGGGGACTCTTCCGTTTAAATAGTGGCTGGAAAGTTTTCGTAAATTTCATCACATCCTACTCAAGCATTTGTATAATATTATCGAAATTGGGATATATAAAATAATACAGAATGTAGTTGGAATTATATTTAGTCACTTCATTACTTTATATAGTACAGGGTTAAAACGAAATAAAATTGATACAAATTAAAATTTAAATACGCAATATACAATAAGTTTAGGCTAGATACTTTGAAAATGACCTAAGAGACTTAAAAATTCGGCAACGAGATAGTAAAGTACTTTTTTATGAAACCCTATAATGACGAAATCCTACCCAGCATATGAAAGATAATTATGTGCTTCTAATGTTTCTATAGTTTTGACATCTGACGCCATTAATTATCCACTGTGTTGCTTTCGTAATGTATCATTTTGCTCCTAATGGACTGATTATCACTGTGGAAAATTTGAAAACATATTTGCAATTCTCCCTGCGAAAATTATACGGAACCACTAATAAATGTAATTTTTATATAAGAGTACTCTTCAAGCAACAATTTTCATTACTATTTATTATGCAAGCGTCCAAATGAAAAACCAAGGAAAACCATAAAATAGGGGGAAAGGTGCAAACTATATAATTAATTGATTCAGATTCGAATGATAGATGAAGCTTCATAAAATATGAAAACAAGTTTTGATATATTGTGAGAAGTTTGTTTCAAAGAATTTAAGAAGTTAGGTATAGAAATCTTAAATTTAATACTTATTTTAATCGGTTACTTAACAAAGCTGCATCAACTACACATTTATCTGAGGACAGTGGAATTTATGATAGCGAGATGATACATTGCGATATGAGTTCCAGGATTCCTCATGGGAATATCCGACATTCGCAATACAGTTGAGCAAAACTTCGGAAAAAACGAAAACAAGTAGATAGAGTAGATAGATGGATTTATTGAGCAATATTACACATATAGATGTAATATGTCATCATAATTTTCTCTTAAATCCAATGCACGGGTGCTTTATACCTAAAACAGGTCCTACTTTTTAGGTTTCACCCCCCTCAACTACGATTAGATCCAACCACTCTCTAAAAGAACACACAGATTAAAATGAAAATGGCACAAACAAAATACATTATATAATATAAAAACAGATATAAAAGTGTAAAATTGACTAGATACCATTATCCCTTCGTCAGTTCGCATTACAAACTTCAACAGCTGAAGTTCTAATCTGTCTCGCCTTTAAGAGGAACAATCCTGTTTTCTTTTTTCGTATTCTCTATTCCACATGAGGTTAATACATGCAAGCGAACTCCTATTCTGACTTAGCATCGAGAGTGGTAGATATTTTCTCCGGATATGTTCCAATTCGACACACTGCAATAAAATATGTCTTTAGGAGTTCTTTTCTCCGCACACTGGACAAAGGCGCTCTCCTTCTTCGTTGACAATTTTATTACTCTTCCATGCCCCCAATCTTATCCACGCTAAACCCGCTCTACTGTCTTTGTTACAAGAATACAGGTAATGAGCACAAGCGGAATTCGAACTCACGTTAGGGTTGAAACTCAGATTACGCATCCACTTGTTACTTCTAGAGCACGCCGTTTCCCGAACTGTTATCTTAAAGGAACATAAAGATTACCGGTATGTACTGGTACTGTACATAGAATTATTATTTAGCAGAGGTTCGATTCTAATTATAATAATTGTTTACAATTTCTGCACAGTATTTTGTAGCATCCTAGTTCCACAATCGTCTATTTTGGCGTCTACATCATGCAGACTTCTAAATGCCATCGCACTTTCATTGCTTCCTACCATATTCTTTTCCGTCATCCTCTGTGCAGGTATTCATTTCATTATTCTTTTTGGCCACTTCCTCTCATTAACGTGAGAGACATGCTCTACCACCTGAGTGCCCTGTGCAGTCACAGAAATATGAAAATGTGCAATATTTTCTTGGCACTTTCTGCATAATTTAGGTATAAGGATGATTATAATCTATATACTGTAAAATATTATATCTATAAAGAAGAATTGAGAGTACAGACCCAGAAACAAAATTCAGGTGACTCAAATTTTGGTTTCGAGTCTGTAAACTGACCAACTCTAGTCACCAAAATGTGTTCATTTATCTAAAAAATTAGAATTATTTTTTAAACATACATTTAAATTTCACAACTTTGTAAGTTTCAGAAAAAATTCTGTGAATGAGTAAAGCATTAGTAATGTTACGTATATCTTTTTTTCCTGAAAAGTGTAGTATTTTGTAGAAAGTAACATTCATGAAAGTTCATAAATTGCAGAGAATCAGTTTTAAGCGTTGAGACACAATTTACAAATAAAATCAATAAGAACTGCAGGTTGGTTCATGTGTAAATGTGTAGTTTGAAGTCGCAATGCCTGTGCCCGCATTGCACTGTTCAAATATCTAGAGTCCTGTGAAACTGGAGCTGTGAAGAGCCTGGACTTAATGGTGAAAAAATTAACATCGCCAGCATTTTTACATATACAGTGTAAGTTCATCCTAGACTCATGCATGAGGGCTAAATTGAGCTATGTAAAGCTAAATTTATGTTGATTATTAAGGATTAGCAATGAAAAAAAAAAGATCTAATTTATATGAAAAGTTTTCATAAATCACCCGTCGGGTTTTAAAACAAATCATATGCATTTTCAACCTTATATAGTACCTATGTAAAGATTAATTTTTGGTCCTACAGAATATATCTGTTATGGTAACAATGATTGTTAGAGGAAAAAAATACGCTCCGGCTCCGGGAATCGAACCCGGGTCCTTGGTTCTACGTACCAAATGCTCTAATCACGAGCTACGCCGAAGTTCAATCCACAGCACCGGACCGAATGCTCCTCCTCCAGTGTTTTTCCCTTTTGTAAGAGCCTGACTTCAAGTTCGACATATATGTTCACATATATTAAGTCAACTGCCATTATACAAGGAGCACACTCAATTGAGTGACTTGGTGGCTGGGATTCCACAGTAATATGCACTGTTGGGCGAAGAATCTACTTAAAGACTAATTTTTGGTCTACAGAATATGTCGATATTAACATATATATTCTGTAGAACCAAAAATTAATCTGTTTAAATAATCAGAAATTGCACTTTTTTATTAATATAACTTCTCAAGTTGCCATGCAGCAAAATTGAATTGATGATACTGTCACAATGAAGCAATGGTAAAATAACAATGGGAAACCAAACTGCTCATAACAATCCGTTTCTCAGTCGTCCCATCTGCACTAAAGCTTACAGAATTCGCCCGAAGCAAAATTACATATCCATTTGATGAGAAGCCCTGAGGTTACTGAATGGAATTAATTATAGCAATCCTCCATTATCAGTATACATATGTTATGCCTGAATAATACCTGTAATTGAAAATATATGGTAAGAAATAATTGTTACTATTATTTTTACGCGCATAAGTCTGATAATGGAATATAAATATAAAAATACACAGTAAAACGTTTCGTGAAGAATCTTTATTTTTTCATTATACGAAGTGTAAGGAGAGACTATTATTATTAATATAATGCTCTAGACTATTGAAACTCAGCCATTAGTCTTCTAGCTTCCCAATATATTTGTCCATTTGTCCCGTTCAGAATTTGTGATGTGCAGTACATTTCCCAAAATGGTCACAGTTCATGATGGCATTTCTTCTGTACAGCATACAGTTTGGTGAATCCAGAATGTTGAGCGATGGAGGTGTTCTGCCAAGCAGTCGTGTTCTGTAGTTAGGCGGAATGCTGCTACAGCTTCACTTCGGGAAGTTTCCGGAGTGATGTTTTTTTCCGTTACGAATTTCCCCCACATCTTCCCTTGGCTAATTTCTCTCAGTTTATCTGATCTTTCCTTTCTAAAACTTGGAAATAATTACTGATTTTACTAAAAAAAAAAAGGATAGAGTTGTTTCCTCTGGAGGATCAACTATTTTTGTGCCTTTCTTCGCCAGAAGATCAGCCGTCTCATTTTCTTTGATACAAAAATGACAAGGGATCCATTGGAATGTGATTTCTTTGCCTGCTTCTTGTAATCTTTTGATCAATGTTTTGATTTCCGAAACTTTGGATCTCGGTATATATATTGGACTTGATATGGCTTGGATAACAGGGGTGGAGTCACAAAATATAGTCACTTTGTGGAATGAATTTGATCTGACACAAAGCTGAGACAGGGCAATGCGCATTACTTCTGGTTCCCCATCAAAATTAGTTTTAATCTTCCTGCAGAAGCGTAGAAACTTAAGAGTGTGCTGCATACTCCAGTGCCTACACAACCTCCTTCTTCCATCAGTGAACCATCGGTGTAAATGTGTATGTATTCATCCTCAGGATACATTGTATTTATTGTTTCCAATCCCAGACATTTCAAAAACTTCTGTATTAGTCTCTTAGGAGAAAATATTGAAAGTATCAATGTACTTACAATTAAATCATATATAGGAGGCAAAGAGATAGAGAGAGAATATAGTTTGCATGGCCACAGGATGAAAACCGTATTAAATTTCGTTGATGAGTAAGTGGAACTCGGAACTTTTTAAAAGGCTATTGCTAAATAAAAAATTCCGGGTGGCAAATTACTGTGTAACAAAAAAGGTTAGAGTCTAAAATTTTAATATAAGTGCATGGTTTTTTTTTCATACCGTAGTACAAATTTTTGGTATGCTATCTATCCATCCGTCCTTCAACAATTCCCAGTAAAAATAGAAAAAAAAATTAAGCAGAAAATACAAAATGAAAACGTTGCTTTTAATACCACTACTTCTGAACAATTGTACAGACTTTCAGGTAGTAGCTCCCTGTACCTGAAAGCCAGATTTGCATAACATATTCGTTACTGGAAGTACGTTAACAGGAAGCCACAATTTAAGTCACAGAGAATTTGTATGCACTCAAAGTTGGGTTCTGGCGTCTTGTCAGCCCATTTTAGTTGTGTGAATATACTGTAAAGGAAAAATTGTGACGGTGTCGTGTGTAGTTTCTGGGGTAGCTCAGTCGGGAGAGCATTCGTGCGCTAAGGGAAGGGTCCCGGGATCGATACTCGGCCACGGAACAATTTTTCCGTGAAATTATTCAATTATACAGATTGTCTTTATACGAAACTTCGGTGTGTTAATTTAGTCGAGAATGACATGAGAAAATTGATTTTTACTTAAGAAGTAACTACTTGCAAACCTTATTTTAAACAATATAACCTTTTAATATTTCCATCCATTTATATTTACAAATGCCTAATTTTTTTGAAACAGAATGAGAATAAATACAATAAGAATTTAGATTATCATAATTATAATACACGATATGCACATCTGTTCTCAATAAAAAATCATAGACTTGTGAAATATTAAAAATCGCCTGCCTATACTGGCATTGTGTTTTTTAATAAATTACCATTGCAGATACAAACTTTACCTTATGCAAAATTTAAAGTGAAAGTTAAACAGATTTTAACTGATCAAACTTTTTATTCAGTAAAAGAATTCTTAAATCACAAGTTATGATATATGCAATACTACTTGATTATATTATTTATTTTAAATGTATTTTAACTTGTAATGTTTTTAATTTTATTGTGTTTTTTATTTATTATGTAATTTACGTGTACATCCATGTCTAGAATAAACAATCAATCAATCACCCTAATTTAAGAAAATAACATAAAATAACCACCAAATGTAACTCGATTATTGCGGTTTACAGTTCCTTCTATTAATTCATAATTGTGCGATGAACAACAAGTTGAAGTTTCGTAAATTTGATAATATACGGAATAAAGTTCTGTCCTTATTTTTCATTTTTTCCCTTTACCGTTCAAATCAATCGTTGTATTGAGCTCACTTCTCAGTTATTTCGCGATATCTTGTTTTTTTATTTCAAGAGTGGTTTCACTATCTATCTCCAAACACAGTTCAGCTGTTTATTGTGCTCCTGCTCATAGTTTTTCCTTAATTCGTACTTTGCCGGGCAGAATCTCTGCGATTTCCTGTAACTAGGCCTACATCGAGAAGCGGCCCTCAGATTTATCCATCCGCCCAGCACGGAACTTGGTGAAGCGAGGGAAATCTATAACCGGTAATATTTCCCCTAGTCCGAGCTGTCTGAATCAGCGACACATTCTTTTTATGTATAGTAAAGTCACAATACTTGACCCAGAATTTAGTTCCCTCTCATAGAAGGTAGGGCAAAGTAGTTTTTGCCTCTTACAATGTATCATCCTCGACTGGGTTTGAATTCACTAATTTCGGACGTAATTTCAACCTTAGCCACTAGATCACCGAGGACAACTTGTCTTTCTTAAAATGTTTTATGTGCCGGAAAAGTCCAGATATGTACTCTGGCTTAATCTTTAGTACACCCATGACTTAATGACACAGATAAAAGAGAAGTGATCGAACCAAATGTAATAAAAATTGCTGATATAATTACGCAAAACCATTTGAACAGGACTTTCTGTCTCCTTCCGTGATACGTGTAGAAACTTCGTGCTGATGCTTCCAAGAACCTTGTAATGTTAATGAACTTTATCGATTTAAATGAAAATTCTTCCCAGAAGCAACTTTTGCCGGAGTCAAGAATGCAGACATTGATTTATTGGAAGTTTAAAGCTAGTGAAAATTATATATGAATTTCATTAGAATTTAGTGTGCCAACTACAATCTAAATAAAGTAACCCATGTACAATAAAATTTCTTATAGAATAAAGAATCAACTGTTTATTATTCGAAAGAAGCTGCGGTATATTCGGAATGTTTACATCGTTATCCGAACGGCTTCTATGTTTAATGTCCAGTTTCAAATGGAGTCCAAGTGGAATTCATAGCGGACAAAAGTATTGTTGCTACGAGATTTCTCACGGTACTTTTTACTTGGTTATTTAACGACGCTGTATCAACTACTAGGTCATTTAGCGTCGATAGAGGCCGAGTATTCGCCATAGATTACTGACATTCGCCTTACGGTTGAGTAAAACCTCGGAAAAGACCTAACCAGGTAATCAACCCAAGCGGGGATCGAACCCGCGCCCAAGCGCAACTCTGGATCGGCAGGCAAGCGCCTTAGCCGACTGAACTACGCCGGTGGCCTCAGGGTACTTCTTCGTCATTTTAGTGTACGAAAAATGACGAAGAATGCGGCTAAGTGATACAGACTATAGGTAGTTTCAGTGCTTTTCTTTGATAAAACATAAAAAAGTGATTCTTCTCATAGGAGAAAGAAGAACGATTCGGAAAGAGTTTTCTATGTATGCTTACTGTTTGCATTGTTGTAAGATCGTACAAGCCCAATCATACATTAGTTACGATGGCGGATGTTCAGTACAAATGATCAAGGTTCTACTTTTTCCAAATTCTGTAATATTTGTTGTTAAATAAGGACTAAGGAAAATCGTAGTGAAGTGCTTTATATGGAGTGTGGTATTGTAAGGGTGGAAAAATAGGCATTGCGACGAAGTGAAGAGAAACGACTAGAAGCATATGAAATGAGGAATTGTGGATATGGGCAAAATTGAATTGTGCTTGTGTAATGGACAGACAAAATAAGAAAAGAAGCTTTAATAGATGTAGTGGATGAAGAAAAAATAATACTGAAACAGAAAATAGCTGAGTAACTGGCTAAAGAAACAGCCTACTAAAGAATACATTAGAAGGAATAGTGAACGGGAGAAAAATTCGGTGGAGAAGAAATCAGATGATAGACAACGTTAAGATAAATGAATCATATGAGGAGACTAAGAAGAATGCGGAAAATAGAGAAGGTTGGAGAATGCTAGGTTTGCAGTGAAGGATCTGCCCTTGAGGAAACATTTATAAATCAAATGAGCGTGGACAGGTTTTCTTCGAGTACTTTGATTCTTCTGGCATTGCTTCATTTTTTGCATAATCGCAAAATCTCTGAATATCATCTGCATTTAAAAATATGGAAATTTCTTAAATGTTCTTATACCAACATGACCAGAGATCATTCTATCAGATACAAGATATTGTTTGAAATATTATGGCGCAAATTATATCTGAGTATGTTGGCTTCCTTTTTTATTTTGATATTATCATTCCTTATTTAATATTGTATCACCACAGTCTAGTATATACAGTCACGAAGCTCAATTCGTAGTAAATATGCATCCATAAATAGTTGCTAACCACTATGATCGCTAATATCGCCTATCACAGGCAATGCGAAATAGTACCGTCACAGTCAATTGTTCCTAGCACCCCCACAACTCAAGCTTCGTGACTGTATTTACTACACTGTGGTATCACTGTGTTGTTAATTCTGAATTGCCTCTGCAGTTCAAGACAAACAGTGTCAACTTACATTTGTTTATCTAGCGTCTAAAGGTATTTGTTTATAAGATTTAATCTTATCATCCTCATCAGGAGAGTGAAATATATTTTCTTGACCTGTTTTTCGCATACATTGTAAAGGTACGTAGATCACACATACAATAACTGTAGATATTTATATTAGCAAGCCTTTGTGCTTTAACTAGGTCACTGCGCTATGAGGTTAAAGGGCATTAAAACTAGGCTAGTAGATGTTTGAGTAAATTATTGGTGTGAATTTGTTTATAATTGCGGGGATACATGCGAGCCGAGGTAAGTGACCGTAGTTTCATTGCCTCGGACTACATTTCAACCTTCTCACTCTCTTCGTCCTAATAAACAATAACAACTTCGAGATAAAATCCAGCGCACTTGATTCATTGACAAACTCCAAATATGGGTATTGGCTATAAACGACTTTAGAGCAGTGGTTCTCAACTTTTTGACGCCCACGGCAGCTTTCTATGCTGATCATATGCCGGCGGTGCGCTCATAGCAATTACGATAGTATAAGTGGGGTGAACTCTAATTCTTGTATTTATTTTGGTTACTACTTTATTCGGGTCTAGGGTAGAAAATACAACATGATTTAATGACAACAGAATTAACACTATTCTGTAGAAACTCGTTTATGTAGGCCTACTATAGGCCTACTATATTGCGGTACAAGTGTGGTAAGTGCATTATAATAGAATGAAGGAAGCAGTTTAAAAAAAACGAGGCAAAGCACTTTTTTATGGACGATTTTCATTTCAATAAATTTGTTTTTAATTTTGTATATTGTATAAATTTGTTTTATAAGAAAAATTTCTCCTATAAGAAAAATTTTGAACGTCGTTGCCAAGACAGTATGTAGGTTATAACAACACACTAGTGCTATATATAGTTATAATAGCACCAGAGTCTAGTATATACAGTCACGAAGCTTGAGTTGATGAAGGTATTAGGAACAATAGACTGTGCCGTTACTATTTCGCATCATCTGTAGTGAGGCGATAGTAGCGATCCTAGTGGTTAGCAACTATCTATGGATGCATATTTACTACGTATTGAACTTCGTGACTGTATATGCTAGACTGTGATTTCTTTTGTTTGCATTGCAATCAGGCAACGTTTGGTATTGCCAACTTACGAGATATGTAAACACCTTCGGTAAGTACGACAACAGAATATGATCGTTCAAAACATACAGTCGACTTCGGATATAGTGAACCTCTGCGGATTTGCATATTTCGTTCACTATATCCGAGGTTCACTAAATCCGAAGTGTCTCTACCCTAACCTTAAATGACAGAAATGAATAAAATTGTGAACAAGAAAGTAAAATATTTCATTTTTGTGGAATAGATTACACTATATACTGTTTACTCACAGTTGATTTACTTAAACTATGCTGTCGATCCACGTCTGCTTGCGAAAGACCACGTTCAATGTCACCTTATTCGCCTTATCTTTTAAAGAAAACACTTTACGCTTCGACAATTTTATGCTGTACATTTACTGTTGGAACACTAGAAATATATATCAGGTACAAATGGTGTGACTGCGTACTCAGCCTTGGAATTTCCCGGGTTACTTAATGGAAACTGGGAGAGGGTTGATGGAGTTAGAAAGTCATTGCAATCTTACCTTCATTTATGCTCTGGACATAACGTCCCCTTTTAATAAAAGAAGGCAAATTCGTTGTTTCGATGCTATACGTTGTAATTTAAATGTTTCTGAGATCAAAAGGTAACCCTTTGACGGTGGAGGATTAGAAATAACAGTAGAATAGAGTGCCTGAGTACAGAATGTCAACCCTTCGACGGTGGAATGTGGCAAGTTCGTCACGCGTTACCTGGATTTACAGTACAGCTCTTTGTCTAGGAATCACTAATCCTACCTTTGTCCTCTGACTAAAGAAGTAAGAAACTTAGAATGTTGTTCTCAACACATTCTTTCAATTTTATTTTGACTTCAAATAAGAATTTGTCAGGATACAAGGTTCACTATAACCGAAGTGAGGGTTCACTATAATCGGAAATATTAAAGTACTTTTTAATGTATGCGGGTCGGGACCAACGATTTAGGTTCACTATAACCGAGTTCACTATATACAGAGTTAACTGTATGAAATCTAGGTGATTGTTGTCATTTTATAAACTCTAACCGCTAAGTACAGCTCGACCAAGTTAAGTCTGCGAGCCGAGATGGGAAGTTGGAAGCAGTTCTGTAGGGAAAGGAGGCGGTAACGAGAGGAGACCAGTGCAGTCTCATATGAGAGCAAAGTTTTCCTACTGCGCTTCAGTTCATAGAGCGGTAACAATTTAAGACGCTTTGAAATAGACTGTACTTCTACTTCTGCTTGACAGTGAGGTTTGGCGTTCTGATTGGCAAGCGTGGGCGTAGGAGAGAAAGTTGCATGAGGGAGGAGGCTGGGAGACAGCGTAACTGTTGCCTTTATCTGAAGACAAGGACAAAAAATGCGTGCGCTCCATAGTGTATTTTAAACGATGTGCACACGTCGAAATCTGAGCGACAAGTGACCTATGTTGCAACTGTGTTTTGCCTCTACATTCCATCCCGATATCCCCACTCGCAGACTTGACTTGGACGAGCTGTAAAGACATGACAATATCCTCGGCGCAGCGTCCCTGAGAGCCGGAGCTCATATTTTGGGAACCGCTGCTTTAGCGAATTCATCTAACAGTTGATATATATTATAACTGCGAAATATTTACAATGTTATTTTCACTATATTTAAAGTTTTCGCAAATATTTTCACATTTAATAATTTGTCATCCTAACATACCACCGAGGTGAAATTACTGGCATGCATTGCAACGGTAATCTCTTTCCATTTTAAATGCGAATATCTTCCACCTCCCGCCTTCGGAGAGATACGAAAGTTTGACGAAATTATCTCTCATCTCCGCAACAAAATTTTACTTCAAACATCAGTACCCGGGACCGGGTTTCGATAAATTGCAGATTTATTAAGATATCTGTCCCTCTAATCGGTTGTGGAGGCAGGTTTACTCCGAATATTTTGGTTTTCCCTACCAGTTACATTCTACAGTTTATGCACTAGAATATTATTTTTCAACCGTCATCTTACTGTCTCCGAATAGAATCTGTATTTTAAAAGGGGAAAGAGAACACGACAAGAAAAGAAAATGAAAGAAAAGAAAATAAAAAGGAAATTATGGCTGATGTAGCCTATGAGAGGAAGGAAGAGAGCACAAGAGGCATAATAAATTTGAATGAACTGGGAAGAGAGGAGAAGAAGAAAGTTACCCTACTAGTCTCTCATAGCTCTGCAACTTTAGAGCCGTTATGCCTGGTATTTAATTAATCTTAAGGCATATTAAATTTATTTACTCAACTTCAGTTATTTCGAAACTTTCCAGTTTAAAATTACGGAAATATTAACATTCTTCAACTTCTTATATTATGTTCTTCATAACGAAATTCCAATCCAAAGCTGTTCTCACTTCTCACCAATGCTGATGAGTGCAGAGTTTTATCTGGAGAGGCTCGATGCGATTTTGGTGGACAGTTGACTAGAAGACAGATTGTCTCTGATTAATTATTTGATTTTATCGAATTATTATTTTACAATTATTGAGGGGTTAGCTGGAAGAAGGACGTAATTCGAATTACGACGTTTATCCGTAAAATGGCTATATGCGTTCTTTGGTAGCTTTTTTTACCAACCACCACAATATTATCCCTCTATTCCCAATAGATTGCAATAGAGAGGTATTATTGAATTGCGTCCACCTTCCATCTCACTACCGTGGTTCGAGAACCAGCGAAGGTAACTGCAAGGGTGTTCGCGTTGTCTGACGAATGTTCTGATCTATCCTATCTTTTGCCTAATGGAAGCGAATATAACCTTTCTGATGTTGAAACTATCAGTGAGAATGAATTATATACGGAAAGGTAGAAAACGGAAACGGTTTAACAAACTATGAAAGAATAATCTAGCAAGCGACTATGAAATTACGGCAAAGCTTACACAAGTAGGTCAAGAAAAATGGTGAAAGAAATACAGTATTACTATTTACTTTTGTTAATAGAGAATGCATATAAGGTACTAATAATATAGGCGTATGTACTGGTATAAAATCTTAGATTCAGGTTAGCAGTCAGTCATTTAGGAACGACCATATTTCTGACAAGTTAGCAATAAAACATTTAAGCCAGTTGCTGCCAGAAGAAATATGAGATGTCTACAGACAAAACGTGCCATTTTCCATTGAGGATTTTGGGAAACTGGAATCAAAAACCAACAGGATACATTTCTTATGGGATATTTGGAGAGGAGGACCATTAAGCAACGTCAGACAACTGTAAAACCACTGCACCGAGAATGTTTTTGGGTATAGAGTATCATAACTGAGAAGAATTTTTACGCAAGTCCTTTATTCTGTCATTGTTTAAAATATTTAAGAAACGAGTGATAACTGTACAAAATATATTCAAACTAGGTGGTACTGTAATGACAGATGTGAGAGGCAAACACTACAATAGACCTCACAAGGTTCTAGATGTTGTTTATGTTACGTTTTTAGATCACTTAAAGTGGTATAGTGTTTGTAAGCCTATCTGTAAGTACTTTCAGTAAAAATGTTAAAGTGAAATAAGTGGGATTAATTATTTTTAATGTTGTGATGACAATTTAGTAAACGAATATATTACATATATTTTTTGCTTGTAGAACATACATTGTAATTATCTTCATTATTGTAGTATAGACCTATATCTAACCTTTCCTGTAGAAATATTAGAAATATAAAAAAGTTCACAGTATTTTCAACCCTCTTCTATGAAAGAATGGAGTAATTAAAAAAATGAATATTTAAATATGAAAACTCATTGTAATCACAAGAGAACGTATTACCCTACAATATATATGAATAGTGTCATATTCCAGCAAGAGATGCAGGGTACAGATAGTTTTGTTGATTATCTCAAAACTACGTTCCCTGAGTTACGCCCTTCTTCCAGCTAACCCCGCAATTGTAATATTGCATTATACAGGATGGCTCAGGTGCCATGCATCACTGCCAGAATTTCTAATATTAATATGGAAGTGAGAATTAGATAAAAATTGCAGCCCGTTTCTACCTGCATCACTAACTAAAAATAATATGAAATTACCAGATATGCTGGAATTGTGAGAGAAAGTGGGAAGGAAAGTATCACGAAATAACCTGTAGACCATTTATTTGCAATAGGCCTATAAATTTCACTTGATTTTTCTGGATTTAAACGGAAATCTTCAGCGAGTTTGACCAATTTCCGTCATATGTAAATGATTTTAAGAGATTGTATAGCAAAAAGGACCTGACACAAAACAATTGATGTAATGTTTCATCTACGACTAAATCCTTCGCAATTATTTCGTCAGTATGAGACTATAATATTAACACATTTGTAATATTTCTGTTCGGTAGTTGAAGCTAGAGAACTCCATTATGAAGTAACAAGTAATGAAACACAATAGAGAACACTTGAAGAAAACTTTCCTCCATATAAAAAGTTTCTCTCTTACTTAAAACTTGGAAGCAAGGCATGAGATTTTTCTCAATACTTGGTGCTTCATAAAAAATATTTCAAAGTGCAATAAAATTAAGAAAGACTTTTAATTTGAGATGTAAAGCAGTGCCCCAGCCATGCGTTCACAGTCTTGAAGATAGCAAGCATTGTTTTGTAACAATTAGAAGACTTTAATATAAAAAATTTCGCTAAGGAAGTAGACTTTTTCTTTCTTTTTTTCCTGGGAGACTCGTTGTTGTACCAAATATGGTCATATAAACTGTAGAATATTAAAAAAAATAACACGGTTAAAAACACAGATAGCGAGATTAAAAGGCAAATGAGTAAGGAGTTGCATGTGAAAAGGAACATAATTAAATTTTATATAGTAACCAGAAAAGAGACTTGAAGTAAAGTTGTAGTGAGTTAATTGACCGCGAATATTTCTCGTATTATAAGCAGTGTCTCTTTTAAGCTAGTCAACACCTTGCAATCTGCCACACAGCTCGGGAGAAGTAAGGAATACATTTCGCTATTAAACCCATCTCGATCATGCTTGCAATGAAATGGAATTTTCGGTAGCACTGCGAACATTTACTATCTATTGCGCTAAAGGCTGGTTCACAATAAACTCGGAACGGAAACGACAACTAGAACGAGGACGGAAATAATGTTAATACATTTATTTTAACATTATTTCCGTTCTCGTTCTCGTTGTCTTTTCCGTTCCTGGTTTATTGTGGACCAGCCTTAACCCTCAAAGCTAGACGCATTCCCAAACGCATATCAGCTGGCTACACTAAGGTTTGCTGCGAACCCAGGTTTCGAGTAGGCAATCCCCTCCCCTTCCTAGGCCAGCCCCCTCCGTGCATCGCCAGCCGGCGCTCGGGGAATGCTATGGAATGATAACGAAATGGAGAAATGTTGGCAAAATGATGTAGAAGCTTAATATGAAGAAAAACGGGAGAAATCAGAGAAAAAACCCGACTTAGATCTTGTCCCCCACAAGTGTCACTATGGATTTTTCAGACCTGAACGGGACCCGAACCCGGACCGCCTGCGTAACAGGCTGAAGGCCTTATCACTCAGCCAACACAAGGTCCTCGATCATACTTGTCACGAGTTCTTTATGATCAGATGAAGACAATTTTGCCTTTTCGGAGAGAAAATTAGGTACGATCTTTACGTATATCGACTAATTTTAAAGGCATGTTGGTCCGTTAAGTACAATATCAATTAATGGGTGAGTTTTATACAGTCAATACTTAACAATATTACATACATTAAATCTTTATGTTACTACATGAGATAACATTTACAAATAATGACATACGTTTTCACCAATAAATTGGCATCTTCAGGTCAAAGTAAAACATATTGACATAAAATGAACACTTGAGATATTCTAGTTAAAAACAGTCGTTAAAAAATTAAAATGGTATAATAGGCAATCTGAATAATATGCCATTAAAAACAAGTGGCAAGATAATTTTTTAACGACTGCTTTTAACTAGAATATCTCAAGTGTTCATTTTATGTCAATATATTTTACTTTGACCTGAAGATGCCAATTTATTGGTGAAAACGTTTGTCGTTATTTGTAAATGTTATCTCATATAGTAACATAAACATTTAATGTATGTAATATTGTTAAGTATTGACTGTATAAAACTCACCCATTAATATATACTGTACACTAATGTTTGTGGAATTTGCAACACTAAGAAGGAACATTTCTGACGGATTGGCTAGATTTTATTGAGAGCTCTGGACCCGGGACTGATCTATGCGATTGATCTTACATTGGCTCACTTTACGCCCTATAGACTATGCGATAATTTCCCAAGTCGAAGGTGGTCTGGGTGGTATTCGTGAATCTTCTAAATCGTGGGCCATCCTGTCTCAACCCTGATAGAGCCACCTCACATCCCCCGATGAGTACCTGATAAGTTCCAAAGCCCGGAGTCCCTTACTATAATAGCAAAGAAACTCGTATTACCCTCAAGAATCATTCCAGCTTATTTTTAGCTGTTGTAGGTGATAGATAAAATGAGGGAAATCTGGAGAGTATAGGTGGGATGACAGAGGAAAACGAGAATATCCCAAGGAAAGTCCTCTGCAAAATCTGCTTTGCCCACATCAAATTTTGTCACGACCTTGCTTGGTATCGAACCCGGGTTGGCTGGATTGAAGAAGGGCGAGTTAGGGCTTGAGGTACAAACGAGAAAATTTGGCATTCTACTTTGCAAAAATGTGGAGAAAACTGAATATAATAGAATATGAGACATAATAAAATAATCCTGAAAATATGGAAATATCAGCTAACAGTAAAGAAAATATACGTTGGCCAAGAAAAAAGAATTTGGTGAGATTAAATAGGCTTTTGGCATGACTATTGAATTTACAATTCATGTTGGGAAATGTTCAGCTAAGCCTCGTATTAATAACATATATCAACATATGAGTGATTATTTATTCCGTCAATATGGCTTAAGCAATGAATTGCATATGAAAGAAAAACATATGAAAGAAAACTATTGATGTATTACATCCTATTTTATCTTGCCCCTAGTGGGGCATCTTCAGGTACAAGATATAAGTATCATCTAAAATCAATTACAAACAAATTTTACATTTGAAAATGCCATGACTAGAATAAAATATCATATGGTGACAATATTATCTATGTACCAACATTAAATGTCCTGTCAAAATGTTAAAAACAAATTTAATTTAAAACAATGTGAATTTACATAGTTATATAAAGTAGATCCCCTTGTATGGATATCTCAAATATATTGTTGCCAATAATAACCTTATATTATTAAATGTGGAGTCATAAAAGCGTGTATAACTAATTTCATGGAGCGAGTGGAATTCTCGTTAAATGTTCAATGATCTCGTATAATTCATTGCTTAAGCCATATTGACGGAGTAAATAATCAATCATATGTTGATATATGTTACGACTATTGAAGATAATAAGTAAGTTGCCGAATGACAGCAATGACAAAAGAAACTGAAGGGAAAAATTCTAAAAAGCTAAGAGATATTTCAACGTATTTGTACAGGAACTAGGGTCTGGATGACTACGTAAACATCAAATTATATATCATTTGCCTCAAGTGGCTTGACACTGAAGGGATTTGAAGAATTTTAATAGATAAACAAACGGTTATAAAAAGAACGTAGCCTATGCGAGTTCTTAAAAGCAAAACTATCGGTTAGTAAATTCAACTATAACGCTATATATAGCTACCTACTAGTCCGTGCTGCGTCTTTGTTGTTAATTGAATGAATGAACGAATGAATTAATTAAACAAACAAAGTCAGATTTTTCACAGTGTTGGTAATGAGTGAAGTCTAGAGAGACGATACAAGATTTCTCTCCTTCGTGACTAGGTCAAGACAGATATCAGACTGGAGTGGAAGGAGAACCACAATAACCCCTAAGAGATAAATCTAAGAAACAAGATTCAATAAAGGAGAGATCTGTCTTCTACATTGAACTTTGTGTGTGAATCTTTCAGAGCTGCGTGTGCTGTCTAGGAAATGGGGGGAGTGACCGTAAAATTAAACAGGATCCTCGACTCACAAGACGGAAACAAATGACTGTCAGGAAGCAAGCGTGACGTCACGAACGGTGCTTAAAATTTCTCCAGTTACAATTGAATATCATTTAGTAATATGTTCTGCAGTGTGAAGTTTTGTATTTATTCTTAGAAGCTGAGCGTTTGCATTTTTTTTTTTTTCGAGAATTTCTTTCCGTTTAACGTTTCCTTTCGTGTGACATTTCACATCATGAATGTCGTGTTGATATATTTAGTTTAGGAGAAATAAAAACATTTGTACATTGCAAGAGAACATGAACGTCCTATGTTATACTGTAGCTATAACTAAAATTATTTTTCTAATACATATTTTCAATTGCAGTTTATTTGGATACTGTGATATGATGACAGAGCGGTGATAGAAACATGATATAATGATACAAATCTGACTTTTCAGGAATAACTCCCTGTAAAGCTTACTTGAATAATTTCAAGAGAAAAGTTGTTCCGGGGTCGGCTGAACGCTCTGCCGACTGAGCTACCGAGGAACTCTACCAGACCCCGGCTCAAGTCACACAGAAAAAGTGTGCTCTCAATGCTGGGTCTTTGACGACTTGTCAACCCACTTGAGGTATGTGGATATAAAAAGGAATAATTGAGCCGGAACCTGGTAGAGTTCCTGGGTAGTTCAGTCGGTACAGTATTGGTATGCGCGTTCGATACCCGGCCCCGGAACAATCTTTCCCTTAAAGTTATTCACGATACACTGATATTTACAAGAGAAATCAAGTGCTGTCTATAGTTAAATTTTTTGACCAAAATCTCACAAAGAAATGATCAATTTGAACTTTTGTAATAGTAATAATAAGCAATACGAAGTAATTGAAGCAAATAACACGTGTATGAGTAATATACAGGTATTTGTATAGGAGATCAAATCCTTATTCAATTCATTTGAAATTTGTTGTGAAAAAAGACTGTGATTAGACAGACTTTTATGATACTGCTCTTTCACTTAACATTTCTCTATAACAAAGAACTGCTGTAAGTTTCACTGAGACACGTTTTAATTAATCGAGCTAGTTTCTTGGGAATACCAAATTCAATAAGAATATCATATAAAACTTCTCTTTTAACCAATTCATATGACTTTTTGAAATCTATTAATAACTGATGTACTGTTCCCTTATACTTCCATTTTTTTTCCAATATCTTTCGAATACAAAAAAATCTGACCAATAGTCGATATATTACGCCTAAAACCACACTGATGATTCCCAATAATTTCATCTACGTACGGAGTTAATCTTGTCAAAAGAATATTATACAAAATTTTGTACGACGTTAACAAAAGTGATATTCCTCGAAAGTTACTGCAGTTAGTGTTGTCCCCCTTCTTAAAAATAGGTACAATTATGGACTCCTTCCATTGTTCTGGTACAATTTTCTTTTCCCAAATAGCAAGTAGAAGTTTATAAATTTTGCTAAATAATGCGTTTCCACACTCTTGTATTCATTCTGCTGGAATTTGATCGATAACTGGAGACTTGTTTTCTCTATAATTCACATAATACTTATCATTATCAGCAGCATACAGTAGCTAAATGAAAACTGACTCATATCCTCTTGAACTATAAAATATTTACCACCATTTTAATTTTTGTTACAGTAAATAAAAAATTGAATTCTAGTGATATATTGATATTATTCAACTGAATTGTGTAGATTATGAGAAATTTAAGGTGAAGAAAGTGCTTTTGACGTAAATTTCCTCAAAGTAATACAATTTCTCTTCGAATTAACATTTCACTTAAAGCCATCATTGACTTGTCATTGTCGCGCCTCTGCAGGCAGCCTTGAACTTCATATAACCCATTTTTATCCCAAAAGGATACAGAAAAGCTTGAAATATCATATTAAACTTTCTGCTTCAACATTTAAAACAGCGGGAATTAGATACAATTTGAAACGGCTGAAAATCTTAGGACAGAAATTCTTGGAGAATTTTCTGGAATGACGTGCCCTATTTGAAAACATTATTTTATAATCGCGTCGCTGTTATTACCGGCGTGACTCTTCCTCTTTGCTTACGCCTTAGGAAGTGAAGGCTCTATAAAGTCTAGGTAGGTAGTATCGTTCGATATTTTTGTTCTTTCATTGCCAAGCTACCAGACGAGGAATCTGTTTGCCGCACTGTTAAACATAATCATGTCGTAGCTCTATGATAATAAATCAAATGCACTGTAATTGAGCAAATAATTGAGCGGCAAATAACGTCGTCGTGTGCTCTTTGCAAACACCAACGAAAGAACGAAAATGGCGGGCGATTATATTAAGTATTTATAGAGCATACGTTATCAGCAGCGAATGAGAAAACGCACACGTTTAAATGTAGCCGACCTGCAACGTTATTGGCTGACGGAAATAGATATCTAATTTTAAAATGTAAAATGACAGATAATGGAGAAAAAATGGGAGTATAAGGGTACAGTACATCAGTTATTCATAGATTTCAAAAAGGCTTATGACTCGGTTAAGAAGGAAGTATTATATGATATTCTTATTGAATTTGGTATTCCCAAGAAACTAGTTCGATTAATTAAAATGTGTCTCAGTGAAACATACAGCAGAGTCCGTATAGGTCAGTTTCTATCTGATGCTTTTCCAATTCACTGCGGGCTAAAGCAGGGAGATGCACTATCACCTTTACTTTTTAACTTCGCTCTAGAATATGCCATTAGGAAAGTTCAGGATAACAGGCAGGGTTTGGAATTGAACGGGTTATATCAGCTTCTTGTCTATGCGGATGACGTGAATATGTTAGGAGAAAATACACAAACGATTAGGGAAAACATGGAAATTTTGCTTGAAGCAAGTAGAGCGATCGGTTTGGAAGTAAATCCCGAAAAGACAAAGTATATGATTATGTCTCGTGACCAGAATATTGTACGAAATGGAAATATAAAAATTGGAGATTTATCCTTCGAAGAGGTGGAAAAATTCAAATATCTTGGAGCAACAGTAACAAATATAAATGACACTCGGGAGGAAATTAAACGCAGAATAAATATGGGAAATGCGTGTTATTATTCAGTTGAGAAGCTCTTATCATCCAGTCTGCTGTCCAAAAATCTGAAAGTTAGAATTTATAAAACAGTTATATTACCGGTTGTTCTGTATGGTTGTGAAACTTGGACTCTCACTCTGAGAGAGGAACATAGGTTCAGGGTGTTTGAGAATAAGGTGCTAAGGAAAATATTTGGGGCTAAGCGGGAAGAAGTTACAGGAGAATGGAGAAAGTTACACAACACAGAACTGCACGCATTGTATTCTTCACCTGACATAATTAGGAACATAAAATCGAGACGTTTGAGATGGGCAGGGCATGTAGCACGTATGGGCGAATCCAGAAATGCATATAGAGTGTTAGTTGGGAGACCGGAGGGAAAAAGACCTTTAGGGAGGCCGAGACGTAGATGGGAGGATAATATTAAAATGGATTTGAGGGAGGTGGGATATGATGATAGAGACTGGATTAATCTTGCACAGGATAGGGACCGATGGCGGGCTTATGTGAGGGCGGCAATGAACCTTCGGGTTCCTTAAAAGCCATTTGCAAGTAAGTAAGTAAGTAAAATCTCACATCTGCTAGTCTAAAACATAGGATTAATTTTGGCCCTCGTTTGTACAATGCTTTAACTAAATTACACCCAGAACTTCTAATATGTAACCACTAACATATAACAAGAAAATTAGAAACGTGTTAAGATCTTCAATTTGATTAAATAAATTTATAGCCTATGTGTATGAATTAATCAACCTATATAATTTTTGTATTCTATAATTTTTAAATATATATAGTCCTACTTTTCACGTGCGATACTATTCTTCTCTAGTGTTAATATTATATTATATAATTCCATTGCCGCTGTAATTTTAAATTTTATTTCCTATTTTATTTTACTTATTTATTTTTCTTATTATTTTTTTATTTTCTGTATTTCTCTTATATTAATATTGTATTATATAATTTCTGTAACTGTAATTTTAATTCTATTTCCTATTTTATTTTATTTTATATTCTCTTATAGACCTATTAATATTATATTTGAACTGCGACCGCACACGAGCACTGCTCATTCGGTCTCAAATTTTGTTAATACTACTGTATCTCCTGTTTTATATTGTTTGTATTATTTTATTTCTATTTCTCTTGTTTTTGTAATTATATTCTTTATTCCGTATATTTAAATTTAAATAAAAAAATAATAAAAATATAGTATATAGACGATTGAATAGAAAAGGCAGGACTTCGGCAAAAGAATGAAATTTTGGACTTAAAAGAGAAAAAATTATCAAAACGTTACACCACAGAAATACATTTCATGATATATATTTATTAGGCTTTCTAAATAAACCCTTAGATATTATATATAGCTAACTAAATTCAGGAATAAAAACAAATTAAGAAGTTGAATTATAGGCCATGAAAAGACAAGCGTATTCAAAAATAGCATTTTGTTATATCCCAAGAGATCGGCGAGACCAAGGAGTGCTGAAGAGTTTATGGAAAGGTCATAGAGCATTTATCCAAACATCAATATCAACATATTAAAATTTTTAATGCATATTGTGTGAGTGCATTTACTACAGGAAGTCGCATTCAGAACTCAAACAAGTGCATCCTGATTAATAAAAAGTTAATTGCTGTGTGCAGTTTCTGTGTCCACTTAAGTTTAAATCAGTATTAATTATATTATTGAACAAAAACAGATATCTGCAAACTATTGTTCATCGACGCGCGAGTTGATAAACCACAGAGCAGCGGTCGGGGTTTATAAAGTTCGCTTCACCGCCACAAAACATAGCATTAACGTCCTGCGGGTAATGTGGCACATAAATTTTATTCTAATCGACTTGAAAGCCAGTAAAATAAAGTAAATGCCATTATATCTCACTTGAGAGGCAAAGTTTTGTTGTCCTCTGGGTATCATCTCGAATGGTGCGTTCTAAAAATGTATTTTCGAATTTTATTTCTGAATACCAGAACATAAATTTCCTCTACTTTAAAGATTAATAGGACTTTTTAAGCTTTCAAGCTATAGACCTAAATCAACATAATCAACCAATACAGTCCTGTAATTTATGTATATATAAACAATACAGGTCTAATTATAATCTTTGTGTAGAGCTTTGATAACTCAATATACAAAGTGAATTCAGAGAGTAAAGTTTCAAATTATACTTGGCTTTAGTGATGCAATAAAACTTTTTACTTTAGGTTTTAATAGTCTACGTCTTTCCCGCACCGAATATGGACACTAGAGATGAACAACGATCGAGAAAGCAAGGCTAACAGCGCCCACAAAGCCGAAAACCCGCACGACAGTGTTCTATACGTCGCGTTGTTGACGTAAAGACTGCTTGTGAGTGTTTCGAGACGCCGAGATTGATCACTCCCGAAGTCCCGAACGCCAAGCAGCCTTCAATCGCGACAGTTGTTTATACCTCACTGAACTTTTATCTACTTTGGCAACTGTTATATATGTATAAACAATCAAGTAGCCTATTTGAAACATCTCTACCTTTCAGTGTATAATAATCCGTTCCCCAGTCTTTATTTAATTACTAGGCCCTTATTAAAAGGCTAGGAATTTTCTTTTCATATATTTGAGATCAAGTGTGCAATCTCAAGTAAAAAGATATTAACATTATATTTTATGTTTCTCAGAAATACAAATTTATTTGAGAAAATTGTTTTTTTTTCTATATAGGCTATATAATCATAAGTAATATCATACAATAGAACCAGAACATTTTGATAACTAAGATACTGTTCTCTGTTTTGTCTTTTTGTAACATTTAAAGGTTTATAATGTTATTTATTTCAATGATGTATGTTATTTAACGTTACGAAATCATTCCACGGCAACCAAAGGCTATTTCGAGAATAATGAGCGAGACTCGAAGCACACGAGAATGACGAGACGAGATCCGAAAGACAAATACAACGAACACAGCGAGCGAGAGCGGCAGTTAGTTTTGTTCGTCTCTAATGGGCACCCGTTCCAATATCCGCAGTGAACCTAAAACTAGCAGAATTTCAAATGTTTACTGTAACAACACTACGAGAGACAGCCGTCCGTATGCTAGAGTTTAGAACCAATGTCACTTGTGTGACCACGGCCAGTGACGCCACCTCTCTTCATTAGAGCAAGAAGGCACCGAAGTTGCGTATACAATTAGCCGTGCCACGGGGTCTCTCTCAATAATATCTTGATATCGAGAAGAGTACAGACCTGTGCACCACTCGTTTGATTTGTAATGGCGAGTTCTGCAATATCAAAGTGATAACAGACATGTACGATATACTTTGAGTGAATTATAGTGAAACATTTGAAGAGTTCGCGGGAAAAGCGATGAATGTCACAGTTTTCTTAAGGTTGATGTCATTATCTAATTCAATGGATCATTGCGAAATTTAATGTTTTCTTATGAAAAATGGTAAAAAGGAGAATTATCACCACAAATACAGTAATCCTTTCCTTTATTTTCTATCGAAACAGCACTACATCTTGCAGTTATAGACTCAATTAGATCATTATCTAATCCTTAACAGAAATGTAAAATTCATCGTTTTTCCCGCGAACTCTTCATTTGTTATGAGCTAGGAATAATTTCGCAATATCGCTTCATATGAAGACAAAACATATTGCATGCCCTTCATTAATTATATTTCTCTTAACATAGATTCGTACTCTCCACTTGTAAATCGAAAAAAATAAGACATTAAAACCAACAAAACTGTAATTTCATTTCATAAACTAGGTAACGTATTCTAAGTGTCTGTGCATCCCTGATCAGAGCAGAATTTTTATTTATAATCTCTTTAAGGGGAGAAGATGGCGAAATATGATAAAAAGTTAAATTAAAACAAAAAGATTACCTAAAATTGTCCCATAATATATATTATTTTATTAGCACCTTGCACAATTGGAAGTTACTAGTAGCCATTTTTAAATGGCCTGTGCACTCGAATTTTAAATAGCACGTGTTTTTTGTTGATTTTCCGCAAGTTTGAGTTTCTGACAAGGTACAGTACTTATAAAAACTACTAAAGTAAAGTTCTTAAAATTTGGAACAAATCTTTAGCAGACTGTAAATAAACGTTTGCCTAGATTAGAATTATGATATTTTATGCATATGTGAAAATAATTTCCAGTATAAAAATCACTGATCACAAAATAAAAATTAATAATGTTCATAAGCTTCTATTATTGTACCGAGTTAAATCTTTAGCAGACTGTAAATAAACGTTTGCCTAGATTAGAATTATGATATTTTATGCATATGTGAAAATAATTTCCAGTATAAAAATCACTGATCACAAAATAAAAATTAATAATGTTCATAAGCTTCTATTATTGTACCGAGTTAAAAATATTAAAAATCTAATCTAAACAATTTGTGCATTGGTTTTTCGTGACTGAAACGGTGAAAGAATTTTGTGAATATCTTAAAAACTGACTGAGTTATATCAATTTTAGTCCTGTGCTAGAGAATTCCTTTTGTTAAATTTTAGCTCCCTTTAATTTCCAAATACTTTTGGCAGGGAATTTAAGGTTTCACTTAATTGTAAAGTACCAAACAGATTGAAAGTATTAAACAAATGACAAAGAAATTAGAAATTTCGCCATCCTGTTACGTTAATAGCGAGTCTTACTCTGACTATCTGAATAATGTCAAGGGAAAAATTGTTCCGGGGCCGGGTATCTGACTATCTGTTAAATATGGCGCAATGGATTTACATTTTGCTGCCGTGTAGTGCCCATATCCAAGATTTTCGCCTATTAGAGCTGTAGATATATCTTTGTATAGAATGCGACATTATCTTTTTAAATATTTTTATAGTTATGTTATGATCGAGGAAATCACAAAAATTACAGATCAGCTTGGTCAACTGCAGAATTTGGAACCGGGGTGTCCCGAATTCAAGTCTAATGTTTTACCACTGAGATGCCTCGCTCAGTATTGAAACTTTTATTTTGCTGCCTAGCAAATAAACCCCTGTGTTTATAATTTAACTTATTAAGAAGGAAAATTATTTGGCAGTATATCGTTATACTGATTATACTTTTGCAAATGCAATATTGTTAATATTTTATAATTAAGGGCGCAATCATTGCAATATTTTCTATGTAACTCCCTTAGTAAATATATTAATAAATCATGCACTTTCAGTTTTAAGTCTGCTCATTGAACTTCTGCTTAAATATTTAGGTTTCTGCTATGCAAATGAGACTATTTGGTAGTGTTGAGATGTCACTTTATTAACATATTCGTTTCGAAACGTAACATTATATGTTTTATTGTGATTTTTCCTCTTGCATCAAGGTAATAGTTTTACAGGTTGCAGATAAAGCAAGATTATAAGATTCTCCTTTTCGGAAGTAATCATTCCAGTTTTACATTTTATAGGTTCCAGAGCCATCGAAAATGAGAGGAAATAAATCGTATTATAAAAGTAACATTTTCTGTTAATATATTTAATATTTTCTCCTAATGGCAGGAAATGCGTTAAGACCTTAGCGGTTATGTTCAAAAATAATTTTTAGGCTTACATTATAAGGTAAAACTACCTTTATGTCATTAATTACTTTGAAAATAAGAAAAGGGGGTACAAAACCCGTCTTTTTAAATCTGAAATCTATCAGGAAGTGGATTATCAGCTTATCGCTTAGGTTGCTGTAACTTCGACAAAAACTTTGGTACTCCTTTGATAGGAAACTAAGTGTATTGTTTTATATTTTGGCAGATATTGCGAAAGGAAAAAATTAGTTTCTATGTCCTGAATTCATGTATGTCCTTTCGGACCTTAGTTAGGCCATATATCTGTATTTGTATATTTATTGTCAACAAAGTTATGTACATTATTCAGTGGTGAAGGATACATGAACCATATTGCAACCATATCTGTGGAATGAAATGTTTGTGGAAATGATGTAGGTCTAAGTACATTATAGTTCTTATGTGCATACTGGAATGGAAGAAAACATTGTATACATATCTCAAGTAAATGTAAATTTAAATGTATTTATTTTTGCTAATAATTAATTGTAACATAAAATACAATATAAACAGATAAAACTTTAGCTCACCCCTGAAGTGGCAACTCTACCCCATTATCTCCTGGTTTAGTTGCCTCATGAACGATGTCTTATAGTTGTCACCTATGAGGTTCAAACCTCTCTTCTGATAGTTGATTAAACAACAATATAACTGAAGCTCTGGCGAATAAAAGGATAAATATATAGCGAACTGTATTACTTAAGATGGTGTTCTTGTGTTATTCGCCATTATTCTACCACAATGCCTCACTTTCGTAAGTGCAAATGCAAGAACGCGTCCATATTTATCGGTCACTATTACAATAATTACTAAGCTTCAGTTATAAAATCAAATATCTTATATATTTAGGATTTTCTTTTAGTGACTAAGCATTTATCATTAAGAATTATGGTCCTACTATAAGAACACGTACTTCATAAAAGTTCCCAAGCATGGTATTAAGGACAGAAAAAAATATATATTCGAACGATTTCATTCAAATCCATATCCATGACTTTTACGGAATATCGTCTTAGCCCGTAGGCTCTATGTCTATACCACGGCCCGCGGACAAAATTACTAAAGAGAGAAATGTTAGGCTACATTGCAACGTCTTTGTAATTATTACTTGATAATATTATTTTATGCCCGTATTAGAGCAGGACGTCTGAACATTCGTTAAATTTGTACCTGGCAGCGAGTGTACAGTTTTTTGCCGCTGAATGTTGTCGGAATTTTATCTCGCTAGCCGTCTGCAACCTTTTCATAGCTTTTTCTTCGCTTTTTTCCCCTACTTGTATCCGTTACTCTATATAGTAGGCTTCCGGCTATTTATCACTGCTTGTGCCACGAAAATATATATCAAATCTTAGCCCTATTTCTCTGTTACATTTAGTACCAACAAACGGATCTTTCTCAAGAATAAATGTCTCATTTGAGTATTTAATATACGATGTAACTCCAAAAATAATCTTCATGAATTACAAGACACTACGATTCCTATCTCGGAGATGTTTTTTTGTATAGGATAAGTGTAAGGTAGCAATTAAAGAAAGATGATTGAAAAGACGAGTGTCCAAGAAACTGGAACAAAGTCGTATTCTGTCCACTAAATGCCTAAACTATTTAATATATAATTAGCGATAGCATTGAAGAACTGAAACGGAAATACAGTTGGATGGGCACACTACGGTTGTTTCCTATCACTCATAACGAATTTGAATAACGTCATGTGTGTCAGGAATCACACCGACAGGTGAATTGCGGCGAGAGGTGACAGACCAGTAGTGAGTGATTTCATAATCAGAGTGCACGGTGTATCACAGTAGCAAAGCCCAAGAAAATCGAGCCTCTTTTTGTGAGGGGTACATAACGACCCTTTCCGATGCCAAGTACAGTTACGTGAAAATCATTGAAGACTGCAGAAAACGTGGTTTCGTTATTTCCAAGAAAGGCATCTTGTGTGTATATAATAAGAGTGGCAAAGCTCGGTTGGGATTAATTCCAGAGTGGAAAAAGCAAGCAAATCCATCCCCCGTCACAAGTCGCCGCACTCCACGAGATGATACAAATTAATTCCATTCGAGCTTTACCAATCTTATTAAGTACACAGAAGATGCCTTTCTTGGAAATAAGGAAACCTCGTTTATTGCGGGCTTCTTTTATTTTCACTTAACTGTACTTGGCATTGGAAAGGGTCGTAATGTACCCCTCCCAAAAAGGCTCGATTTTCTTGGGAATTTCTGCTGTGAGTCGCCGTGCACCCTCACTACAAAATCACTCACTACTGGTCCGTCACCTCGCTCCACAGTTCAGCTGTCGTGTGACTCCTGACGCACATGATGTCATTCAAATTCGTTATCAGAGATCGGAAACAACCCTGTAATCAATGAGAATTATCTAAATAACTTGGGCTTCGCCGATGATCGAATTTTAATAGCTTATGATAGTTATGATGTTGAATAGCTATATGTTCCGGAAGCTATAACTTATGAAACCTGTAAGAAATGCGGCAGAAAATAAATTTTAATGAAACAATTCATAGCGATCAACACATAGCAATTGCGTAAATAACTTCAATATAAAACTGTAATATTCGAACAGATATTTAAGGCCAAAATAAAGAAAGATTGACTATGGAATGCCAAAATTCACAAAAGAATATAATAACTTCACGACCGTTGTGCTAAATGTATAGAGCAAAATATAAAATATAAGCTACAGCAACTTTTCAACATTAGACTAATAACTCTTCAATACCGCGTCGTAATATGTCAGTTTTAAGAGCGTATTTCTGTCTGATTTTACAAATTATGTGAAATATAGTTGTACGTACGAATCTGCACAGTACATGTTATTCTTTCGTGTAGAAAATATGTTTCGTATTAGGAGAAATGAGAAACTGAAGTTATGTAATAGGGTTGCTATGTTACCATATGTTTCGGAAGTCTATACAATAAGTCAACGTATTTCAACAATAGTTTAGTCTCGGAGTAACGAGTCGTACGTGATCCAGAAATAATTAATTAACTCTGCGCTCGAGCGTGAGTTCGAATCTCGACTGATCCGAATACCTCATTGGGATTTTCGGAGGCTTTCGTCAACTCTAAGACGAATGTTAGGTACAATAGACCTGTCCTGTGGTCCTTCATGTGTCATGGTTTTATCAGCAATGAGTACGTAGGGGGAAGATAAGTTTTAGACTGAAATGAGATTCTTTGTTAGTATACTCGTATATTAACCATCCTGAAATAAGCTCTCTTTCTGATAGCTCATCTTTCTCTTTTCGCGCAGCTCACATGCCAGGCCTCACCTTCTCACCTATAATTCCGCGGTGGATCATTTCATCAAATATTATTTCGCTGTCATCAATCTAATCAGCGCATGTAAAGTCATATTGATTAAAGCGTCGTTAAACAATTCATTGATAAACAATAATATAGGCTCGCTGTTTCTTCTTAAAATATAAAATATCTCTCGAGAATAGTCCGTTGAAAACAAATAACGCTGTACAACACACTGTACAACTTAACCTCTGTTTCTCTCTCAAATTAAGAGTTCAAGCTTCACAACCATACAGAACAACCGGGAATATAACTGTTTTATAAATGTAACTTTCTGTTTTTTTAAAGCAGACTAGATGCCTAAAGCTTCTAAACCGAATAAGAGCAGGCATTTCCCGTATTTATTATGCGTTTAATTTCCTCTAAAGTGTCATTTATTTTTAGTATTGTTGCTCCAAGGTACTTGAATTTTTCCATTTTTTCAATGGATAAATGTTTAATTGTTATATTTCCATTTCGTTCTATGTACTGGTCACAAGACCATACTTTCTGTTTTCGGGATTTATTTCCAAACCTCTCTCATTACTTGCTCCAATTAATTATGAAATTATAATATTTTATATTTTGTGCAAAGAAAATATAATACCGAATCAGTGTTGGCGTATCTTCAGCATATTTAATAAAACTTGATTTGATAAATCTTCCATTAAAAAGGCTTTCAGAATTTTCTCTTATTATTTTCTTACTTTACAAATATATAGAATTAGTTTCTTTCGTAACAAAATAAAGCAATCTTGTTAATTGAAAGTTTCTTAATATAGGTAGGCCTATATTAATTTTGTCCGAAATATACTGCACATACTTTAACTCTATGTTGAGATAATTTGTGCGCATGAAGTACCTTTAACGAATATTAATTAGAAATACTGCAAGTAAGTCACGAATAATATAACTTATATACAACGTAACATTATGTATTAATTCAATAAGTTTCCTGCATTAGTTTCCAAAATACATAATGAAATAATTTTTTTAACTCGAATTGAATAGCATAATGTAGGCCTATTAGTAACTATTTGGAAAACTAAGGAATGTGCTTGGAAATACGTACTACGTCTGTGACTTGCAAGTTTTCGGATCTGCGATCTTTCTTGAGCTCTACAAATATGTATGAAAAAGGTTTATTGTGTATGAATCTTCTTAAGCCTTGGATTTTCTGAACTGACGCATGCGACGTGCGAGGTGCGAGGCCTGCCTCACACAAATCTGGACTACACGAGAGACAGTTTCTATAGCTGCGAGATTCGAGGTCTGCGCACCTCGTAGTTACAGAAACCACTCACTATCTCTCGTGTAGTCCGGATTTGTGCGAGGTGGGCCTCGCACCTCGCACGTCGCATGCGTCGGTTCAGAAAAACCTAGGCTTTAATGGATATTATTTGCATTGATTGAACCGCAGAGTTTGAATGTGTTTGTCTTTATAAATCAATATGTTGAGACTTTTGAATTATGGAAGAAAAACAGACTGACATTATGACGACAGTAATCGAAGGTCGTCAGTGTGCAGTTCATTGTAGCGCGCGATTGTAGTCATGCCAAAGACTTCAACGGCGTGCAGGACTCCAGGGCGCGACGCCCCACCAAGCCGTGCGATAGAGTTTAAAAACAACTGTACTACGTCGTATCAACTTTTATACGAGATTAAATTCCTACCAATATAGTGAGAGAACGTTCAAGTTAGAAGACCTCTCTTACAAGGATTACTAATAATTTAGGTTCTATTCATATTTCTATTCTTAAACCTAAATGTTTCTAAAAAAATTGTTCTTATAAATTTTTATTATCGTTCTTAAATTGCAAAGGGACGTTAGTTATGTAAATTTCTACCGTAACATTCTTCATCTGTGTCATAATTTCATGTAGGTCTCAGTGAAACTTCCAAACTATAATGGATGATCTGCTGGTCGTAGCTCTAATGGATTAAATAAATAAATTATAGTATTGTTATAATTCCTTAATCTAATTAAAACATCGCATGCAACTAAGTTCCAAAACTCAAAATAATGTTTGTCTGTATAAATGTCACGGTCATGTAAAATTGCATTACTTGCTAATTCTGTCACTTAATATCC
The DNA here is from genome assembly GCF_040183065.1 of Periplaneta americana. Lineage (NCBI taxonomy): Eukaryota > Metazoa > Arthropoda > Insecta > Blattodea > Blattidae > Periplaneta > Periplaneta americana. The sequence goes on from NC_091117.1 coordinate 158,178,066, forward strand.
TTACCAGATAGTTAACATCATACAGTATATCAGTTAAATATTTAAGCTACAAAACAGACAACATTCTTGCAGGATTTCTTTCTTAGGTTTCTCGAAATAAATAATTGAACAATGACAAAAAAACTCTACTTTAATAAAATTAAGTAAGTCACAAAATGCTGTAAAGCCCTGATGTAATAGAAAATATCTCTCATCATGTATGTTAATACCAGTATAACATTTCATCCCAAGCACCGTAGTAACTAAAAGTTCTTGTTTATTATTAGAACGGTTGTAAAATTATATGAATCAATGTTTGCATGTATATCTATACCTCAGAGTTATTCTATGATTTTAAAACTTGAAGTACAAGTGAAATTCCGTTGTTTTATTAACACAAATAACATTTATTTAACAATTTCTTTCAGTCACTTGAAATTGATTTAAAAAAGGCAACCGAAAACATACAGGGAACTCTATATTAAGAAACATATGTTACGACATGATGTAGAACTCAGAGAAGCGTAGAAAGATTCCCTTGGCATTTAGTTCAAATTATAGAAGTCTAAATTTGAATCAACAGGATGAAAATTCCATTTAGGTAATTTTATTAGTGTATATTAGTTATAAGCAATTATATTATGTCGTGATTTTTAACTTAAAATGATAAGGAATAAAGTAACTGAAACAAAAATACCAATTCCGTAAGTTTTTGTTGAAATTGCTTTCAAAATCGTTCCCAAAGCTACTCGAAAACTCGAACCAACGTATATGATGGTGTATTTGAATATAATAATAATTATCTGAAAATAATTGAAGTTACAGAATGAAACGTCCTAAAATTCATTGCAGAGAACATTTCAAATGTTTATTGGAGTAAAATAGATGAAATATGCAAAAGTTTGAAAAAAAAGTCTTTAAATTCACGTTTTGATGTAGAAGTAAATTTCATATGGTAGTGACCAACATCCAGTAAGCAGGACCGTGCCTAACTAATATTTTATGTGCGTTTTTTTTTTAATTTTCGATAAACAAGTTTTACATCTAATAACCTCAAATATATATATATATATATATATATATATATATATATATATATTACACATTGATGTAAAACTCAAAGAAAAAGTTACTAATATCACAAGAATTTCGCTTATATCGCACCATTATAGTATAAATTTCACCATATCTAATGAAGTTGAAAGCTACCTGGGATTTAACACAGGAAATACCCTGTCAGTTTCACGGAGAGGACTATCAAATTAGCTTCATGTAGATGTTAGAATCTCAGTTTGAAGAATCGTGCGTTATGAGTAAAAGTATGAGGAGCCTAAGCATATGTTATAAAATTCTTTTATTATATCTAGGCTAATGAAAATGCCTCTAAAAGCGAATTCCAAGTAATAAGTCTATATTTCAAAAGGAATGTTTTTACTTTATTACACTGAGAAAAGCATTACTATACTTCCGTATGGCATTGTTTAAAATCATGTTCTACTCATTTTATCGTTGCAAGATTTATTCTACATATTGTGATTAGTACTGTATACAAATTGACGTAAGAAGATGAACAAATGGATAATTAAAATAGCAGTAATTCGTATTATGGATGATGATGAATTGAATAAATGTTTCTTTATTGACTTTGTAGTACCTTGTGAAGAAACACATGAATTATGTTGGATATTGTACGGAGGTACTATCGTTGTTGAACAAAAATGTCTCTATTGTCGCATCCCAGAATTCGAATAAGCGATGGTCTGAGATATGAGATATGAAAAAGTATTCTTCAAGTCTTCAAAGTTTCAAAAGAATTTTCTACAATAGTTTTTGTATTTTCATAACTGGCATAAATATATTTTTGAAATTTTCTTCTTTTAACTGTAACTCTAAATACTGTTTTCTTAGAAAGCTGTAAAATATGGTATTATTGTGTTATTTTCTACAAGTAATGTGCATTAATTTTCCAACATGGAAATCTATTGCGTCAGTTTCGCGAAATGAATAACGCAAATTAATAATATATAAGGTACAGTTGATCATTGTAAGTATATTTTATATCATAAAATATCACGTTACATCAAAATTATGAGTAACGATAAGCAGTATGAACAGTTTTGGCTTTTTAAAATCAAATTCCTATTGCTTTTTAGCATACTTCAGTGGTAAAGTTACATAATTCCATTTTGGTTTTTACAAACTAGTAAATCTAATATAACTTTGCGATATTTATATTAAATCTGTTAACGGTTATATTTCTGAAATAAGTAATGCAAAATTAGATTGAGAACTAGATGCTAATTGAAATTTATAGTTTTGCCTGGAAACAAAATCACATAGAGAAACAATTACAACTGCATTCTTGTAAATTACGCTTTGTATTTTCTCTATTCTCGTATTTGAATTTTAGAATTAAATGTTTTTCTTGTGAAAATGTTAAGAAATATAATTTTGACAACATCAGATATTTATTTCTCGTCATTGTAAGAAATTATCCTGTCGTATTTCTGAAATTAATAACTTAATTTAATAAAATTAAAATTGAACAAATTGCTGATCATTTATATTCCCATGTCAGTAATAATTTTTCAAGTAGTTTTATCAAGATTAAAATCAGTTGCGTGTCATATTTGTGAATATAATTTTCGTGCAGCTAGACAATTTAAATTTAAGTACGACGCTGGCATGTTGAAGACATGTCGTACTTACTACAACGTGGGCATGCCGTTGGCGGGGAGGGTACATGTCTCTTACCTGGCCGGTCGCGGGGATCACGCTGATCACGTCGACGTCGCAGAAGCAGGAGTGTCGTTGACGGGGACGCTGTCACGACGCGAATCGGCTCGGTAGCGCCGCGACGTCCGTGTTATATACAGCCATGAGGATACCCCCGCCGTCTCTTCCTCCCCTCCACCCGCCCGTTCTCCCGCCTCGTGACGTCACTGGTATTGAACACAGGGGCGTAACATACATATGGCATTATCGTTCCTAATATCTGCATCTTTCTTTATCTTCTTCTTTTGCATTTTCGTTTTCTCCTGTCTTTTTCCCTGTTTTTCGTCTTCGAGATATTTTTGTGCTCCTAGAGGGGCTTTAATCTAAGCCCATATTTGGACTTTTCAGACTGCTAATTCGTCGGTTTCCATGTTGGAGATGAGGGTTTACATCCAGGTGAGTCCGGGTATAAATTATAATGGACAAGATGGTGTTGGGGAATGAATTTAGCGGTAAATTCTCGATTTTAGCTGTTATAATTAGCTACTTACACTATTTTTCTATTAACCGTCGCCATCGTTCTTCTGCAAAGTTGTACCGCAGGAAATGTATAACATGGTAACTTGATCTACACTTGCGGCGAATTACTCTTATATAAGTATGCTTTGATAATAATTGAAGAGCAGCCAGAGTAACCAACATTGGACAAACGAACTGACCTGATTTTAGACGGGAACAGAATTGGACTTCCTTAACGGATCGTTAGCAAAATGCAAGCTTCTACATCATGTTTCTAGCCCACTTTCTTGCGCCTCTCAGCTTTGGTCTTCTAATTATTTTCCATGTTGTCTAAGTTTGTGTTTCACTATCGTTCTTTATGATTTGTTCCAACTAATATATATTTTTTGGTTTGAAGAAGGGATATGAAATTAGCATTGCCGATCTAGTGGGCTTTTTGTGCCTCAACAATATAGGGAATGTCCTTCTATATAGGAAATGATTTTTGAAGTCTGGAGATTCGCAATATTGTAGATAATGAATCAGTTGTATGGTGCCATCTGTGTATTCAACTTGCAAGTATTTTTTGAAGAAATGTTTGATCCTATAAGTTATGTATATATAGGCCTACGTATTTTGATTTGAAGTTCAGTCAAGACATATCTGTGGTAAAAGTTGTGATTTATTCGGTTAACTTTTCGCTCCTTTGAACATCTTCAAGTCTTAAGTGTATGTATGAGAATACATTCTTACAATGGTGTGTATATACTATTAAAACAGTAAGATACACGTACTTATATAGTGGTAAAGTATTAAAATATTTGTACAAAGATTACATATATTATATATATGTTAATTATATGTACTGCGCTTTTCTCTTATTATTATAACAGAAATACATTTTCATTATCTGATGAAATCATAATTTAATTTAAAAATTTATAATATAACTACAGTAACCTGATTAAAACATTAATTTAAACGAAGAATTGTTGAAAACGCAGTTATCAAATCTGAATGAAGGAGTGTAATTTTCTTCAGATAGCCTACAATGGACATGGAATTAGAACATGAAGATGTAGATGTGGAAGTAGAATTTTGTACTTTTTAGTACTTCATCGTTACATTACACACTACACGGATAACTAAGAACTATGCAATATGTGTGGAGACAGCTATATAGCAATGCGTATGTATTCACACTACAGCGAGACATATGTTGTTACACAGTGAAGCCATCTCTGTATATATAATAAAACACGTATTTTATTACGCCATAAGGAACGAAGTTAGATAAAAGACCTTGTATATAATATTATACAAGATCTTTGGGTTTGATATGCGCCGATGTTGCATAAATTTGAACATCTGACTTTCTATTAATTGTTTAATAATTTCATTCACGTAATACAAATTTTATAGCCTACAATTAGGTTAGTTACCTGTGGGAGCGGGGCAATGTCAGCTGTACCTTATTTCGACCGTTACTCCGTGCTACAGGAAAGCATTTTCCATAGCTCGACAAAAGTATTCTCACTGTCGTCTTCACTGCGTAAATATATTAATTAATAATAGATTTACGGAGAAACAACTGGCGACACCGACAAACAAAAGAACGACCATGCGATAAATTGAAAGCGATAAATCTAACTGCAGAAATTATCGCGATGTTTGTCTGTGATTGGTTTGAATTCAACATTTCATTACATTTCATTGGTCGAAAATTGAATGGCGTCATATAAACGAAATAGTCACCATAATTCAATGGAAACATATAGCAAGTAATATAAAGTATACACATTCAAACTAAATGATATGTCAATCTTCAGTAAACTATGGTATTCACTGAACTTTAACCCTTGCTTTCTCCGTTTTTAATAAATGGCGCTTGGCCCACTATGGCTCCGAACCATTCAATTGTTGTTTAAATTGTTGAAAACTACTTTAGTATAATATTATAAACTACAAATTTAAAGGAAATAAATATAGAGCAACTGAACATATAAAGACATTTTAAAGTTATAGTTTAAACCAAGGCAACACAGATGGATTGTTATGTTACCAGGGCTCCAAAAATTGGAATAGACTATATTCGAAGGTAAGGAATTCCTTAGGATCATCCCAATTAAATTATAGCAAAAATTTGTTAAGTGACTTAAAAGCCACATTTGCCTGAACTACCTTGAAAATTAAGCAACACGCATGGTACACATAAACTACTAGGCCTACTACGGGTAGGCACTACTAACAATAACATTACCTAAAACAATAATAAGGATTGGGCTAAAGTTGTATATCGTGCTTCGCTTCTTGGATAGTGAACGCAAGATCATTTATTTATGAAGAACTGATTGCTGTGTGATTTATTGTTATATTACATCCATTGTAAAAAAAATTTATAATCAAATGTTCGTTGAATAAGGAATCCAGCTGAGGGACGGAAACTGTTACAGAAAACATGGCATGCGAGGGACTGTCTCCCTTCCATGGAAGTTGTCTCTCTTACCCGGAAATCCCAAAAGCACAATAAATAAAAATAATAAAGTAAATCGAACCACAGTATAATATTCTCAAGGATATATATTGCTTGATACTGCCACCCCTAAAAATTTCAGCTAATTTAGTGTACTCCCTTAATTTTATTCGTCCGTAGTTAATAGCCTATTATTGGTAAGGTCTACATTCTTGTGTACAGAAATTACCATTTGTGATTGAGACTTTCGTTTTACACTTTAATGTTATACTGTTTCATCGAATCTTACGTATAATATTTTTAATTTTCCTGGGTGATTGAAGATGATTCGTCCGTATTTTGCAAAGCCGTCGGAGCGTGGAAGCAAGTTACTGTTACTGTTACTGTTACGTGTTCTAGTCATGCGTATGGAGTGAATATTTTTTGTGCTTTAGAGTGTTGTTTAATTTTCTCTTACATTAAACATTTATATCGTGCTGATCCAAAGTCTTGGGAGTTCGATTATGTGATCGTGTACTTTGAGGTTATGGAAGTCCAATTTGTCCTTTTCGTGGATTATGCATAGATTAAGTTAGAGATTCACTAAATTAATTTTCTCTTACATTAAAAATTTATATCGTGCTGATCCAAAGTCTTGGGAGTTCGATTATGTGATCGTGTACTATGAGGTTATGGAAGTCCAATTTGTCCTTTTCGTGGATTATGCATAGATTAAGTTAGAGATTCACTAAATTAATTTTATTTTACATTAAAAATTTATATCGTGCTGATCCAAAGTCTTGGGAGTTCGATTATGTGATCGTGTACTTTGAGGTTTTGGAAGGCCAATTTGTCCTTTTCGTGGATTATGCATAGATTAAGTTAGAGATTCACTAAATTAATTTTCTCTTACATTAAAAATTTATATCGTGCTGATCCAAAGTCTTGGGAGTTCGATTATGTGATCGTGTACTTTGAGATTATGGAAGTCCAATTTGTCCTTTTCGTGGATCATGCATAGATTAAGTTAGAGATTCACTAAATTAATTTTCTCTTACATTAAAAATTTATATCGTGCTGATCCAAAGTTTTGGGAGTTCGATTAGCCTATGTGATCGTGTACTTTGAGATTATGGAAGTCCAATTTGTCCTTTTCGTGGATTATGCATAGATTAAGTTAGAGATTCACTAAATTAATATAGGAATATAATGAAGTGATATGATTTTCGACAGTATAAATAAAAATATACTTATTAATCCAGCTATTATTATGCTTACTTAAATGGTCAATTTAATCACTAAACGCAAAACAAAAAAGAAACGGAGAGAGAGGAAAGAAAGAAACAAATAAACGAATACGCAAACAAGCAAGCAAAACAAGAAAAGAAATAAACGCGTCAACAAACAAACAAGCCTACGAGCCAACAGATGAACAACAAACGAGCTAACAAATAAATAAACAAACGAGTCAACAAACAAGCCAACGAGCCAACAATCAAACCAGCAAATGAGCCAACAAATAAGCCAACAAGCTAACAAACAAACAATTAAACAAAAAACGAGCCAACAAACAAGTCTATTAGCCGACAAACAAACAAGCCAACGAGCCAATAAACAAGCCAACAAGCCAACGATTCAACAAACAGAAAAGCCAACAAGTCAACAAACAAAAAAGCCAAAGATACAACAGACGAAAAAACAAATGAGCCAACTAATAAATAAATAAACAAACCAACAAACAAGCCAACTAGCCGACAAATAAACAAGCCAACAAGCCAACAAACAAAAAAGCCAACGAGTCAACAATGAAAAAAGCCAACGTGTCAACAAACAAAACAGCCAACGAGACAACAGACGAACGAACAAATGAGCCAACAAATATATAAACAAAAGAGACAAAAAAGAAGCCAACGAGCCAACAAACAAGCCTATAAGCCGACAAACAAACAAATCAACAAATAAGCTAACTAGCCGAGAAACAAACAAACGAGCCAATAAACAAGCAAACGAGCCAACAAACAAGCCAACGAGCCAACAAACAAACTAGCCAACAACCAAGTGAACAAAAAATCAAACGAAAGGAGGTAATTAAGAAGTTAAATATAAAGTGGTATTACCACAGCACTTTATATAGCTACGTACCAAATTCGTAAGTTTTCGCTTACGTTTTCCACTTATGATTATTTTCCGCATTAAAAGTGATGTATTAATTTATGTTCTATTTAAGCTATGACCAACAGAAAAACATGTTCTTCACAAAACAATTTTTAAATTATACGTAATTTGTCATGACAGGGCACATAAAATAGCTGGCTCTTGTGGATCACTCGGCTAGCATCCACACATGAATTAAATTTTCTATATAGAGGTGTTTCGTAATCGACATTATGGTGGGTGAAGAGTTATAGGTGGGGGTAACGAAAAACATACACACACTTTGGCTACACATGTAGAACTTTAGGATTTAATTGTGACTTCAGAGAGAAATAGCCGAAAAACTTTGCCTAGAATACTCTCATTCAGGACAGCATTCTTCTAAGTGCCCTAAATATACGACACAGTCTCCTCTTCCGAAGAAAGCTATGAATACTGACTTATGTAGTATGGTATGAAACCCAAAGTCTGATTGCCTATGCAATGTATTGGAACTCACAATTCTGATTTTAAAATAGCTGAATGTTTATTTATTTCCAATACATGGTATTAAAAACTTTAGAAATACGGTATGTGATTCACTAAGGATCACTGTTCGAAAATTTATACCAAAGGACACAACAACATCAGGTTTCGGTGAAATTCATTCCCATGCTTGTACCTACTTTTGGTTGGTCAGTTTATTATCACACAATTTTTATGGCCAGAATGTAATGTGATGCAGATCATACGAAATCCTCTTTCACCTACGCGCCTCAGTAGTGCGTATGTGAATATTAAATTTGCGTTTTTAATCAACCATATTTTTAAGACTGAATAAATATACACAGTGGGCCAAAAAAAGGCACAAAATTATAAATACTCTATTTTCGGAAATACATAACATTAATGTATAATGAATACACTGTTTGAAATAGTAGATTTTAAAGATGAGCAGGACTATTTATTATGTTCTTTTGAGGCTCAGTTAAAATATTATACAGATCAATATACAATGATGAGAAAAATGTGGTTTTTGAAGACGATTTATTACTTCAAAATTCAGAAACTGAATGTTGGTAAAATTAATAATAATTAATGATCTTTCAAATGATCAAAATTAAAAATGATGCCCTATATGACCGCCATTTGCCCGCACAAGTATTTGTAGGCGTCTTCTCCATTGTCCAATAGCACTGGACATCTGTCTTTGATCAAGCCGATCCCAACATTGAAGAAGGCGTTGTCTTAAATGTTCAATATTACGAATTCTTGTTTTGTATTAAACTGCTTTTTGTAGTTGACTCCATACAAAATAGTCCATAGGATTAAGATCTCGTTTGAAACTCCAGCGGAAACCATCAGAGAATCTGAGAAATGCGATCTTTCACACAATAATCTCTCAGGAGGGATATCATGTCCGTATCTTGCTAATCAATCGTTGTACACTTGAAACAGACCATTCTCACTGAGCGTAGTTCCTTACAATTTGACAGGCAAATAAATTATCATATTGGTGCAGATATTTAATGAAAATCTTGTCTTCGTTCGTTAAACGACCCATTATTCGCAAAATGAGAACTCAAAACTGAATATAACAAATAATGTCAGCACAACAAACTGCTTGGCCTGCTGAACTCGTAAAACCATAATGCTTAGTTCGGCATAAACGATCGATTTTGCACTGTGTTACAGAAAATTAAAAAAATGTTTAATAAATTGTAAAAAATTAAATATTATAGTACTTTCCCGGTCTACAAGGACTGTGAAATTTGCATATGAAACAAACTTTCAGATGAAATCATTACCTACTGGAATATAATCATTAAAATCTGTGCCGTTTTTTGTGGCCCACTGTGTATATACAGGGACATCATTTTATTTTTAGTAACATTTTTAATATTAACCTGTCTATACCTTTAGAGAACCGGAACCACCGCTTGCTCCCCCCTCTAAGACTGGAGTTCTATGATACTGGCGTAAAACACAAATCACTCTACTAGGTATAGGATGGAAGAAAAGTAGTTCATCCATTTACTTAAACTAGGAAATATCGCGATTTTGAGTTTCATAATTTTCATTAGGTTTTTCTTTAATCAAAGTACAGTACTGTATTAAGAATAAGTGTTTTTACTCACGAAGTGAGTTATCCATGCGAACGTATTCATTATGCAATGTATATTATACTGTCTACAGCACATTAGCGTACAATATAGAGAAAGAAGTTAAATTGAAAAATAATCATAATAATAATATTTAAACACAATTTTGAAAATGGTGGCCGTTCATTTCGATACAGGCTTCAGTTCTTTTGTGCATATTATCGCACTATAGACTATTGCATCTAATTCCAATTGCCAGTTTCGTCCTTCGTACTAGTAACTCATGTTGAAATAATTCTGTACCTACTCTACGTACTGTGAATTCAATTTTCACTTCTGCCCGACCCGAAAATATAAAATTACTCAGACATGCTATCTACTGTCCGTCCAAGTGGTTATGCCGCAGGATTGTAGAAAGGGAGGAAATCACGTGACAGTTAATTACTTAACGAGGCCCTTTTATTTAAGTTAAATTAAACAGCTGTATAATATTACGTAAACGTCCAATTCCTAAGAGAAATTAATGTTTTCAGAAAAGAGCTAAGACAGCCCAGCTTTTACAGAGGGGCGAGCAGAAGCAGGTGGGGGAGATCGGGATGCGACGTAGGCAAACGGACAGTACCTGTGCGAAAATATGATTCAATATTGAAAGCTCTTTCGTCACTGGAAAACGCGAACATATTTCTGGAACGTACTATACCCAGTAACTCAGTACTGCTTACTATCTGTGGTCTTGGTTCTGTGTGGAGTTGGAACTTCCTTAGTGGAAGGGGTGGGAGTGAAGTACATTCAAAAACTCAGGTACAATAAAAATTGAAGTAAAAATAAAATGATGTCTCTGTATAATTCGAAAAATGTTTGTTTACGCGATTTTTTTTTTTTTTTGAGAATGATGGTAATTTCGTTATTGTAATTCTCTTTTTCCAACATGATGTTTCGTACCCTGAGGGAAGTATAATTTTTATATGCATATTTCATAGCTCTCGAATCGTTCTACTTTTTATCTCATCTGAGTATCATGTAATAAAAATGAGGTAAAACTTGTAAATCTGATTTGCGTAACCAGTTTAACTTATTCTTTTTCTGGAAAAGTTAATGAAAGTTAAGATAAGGAAACCGTACTCTAACGCGAACATGTTTGTTTGAAATGAAACGAAAATCAATATTTTCATCCTCTTTCCAATATCACTTATTATTAAAAATGAAGTTGAAGTTATTTCCATACTAATTCGGATATCACATTGTGTAGAAGCCATAGTCGTGGATTTCGGCTTAATTGTTAATTGTTTGCCCATTGTTATTGTATTGTTGTCTCGTTTAGTTGGACTGGCGTCGTGTTGGTCACAATTTGCCGTAATTTCACTCTTATCATGCCCTGAAAATAATAGAGGTTGTATAATTTTGTAGTTAAATTACACCCAGAACATTCAATATGACGTAACCGACTGAAATATAATAACATTTAAAATGTGTTGATATATTCAATTTTATGAAGTAAATAAATCAATTAGTCTGCATTATAATATTTGAAATATGTTTATGAACGTATATATTCCTTGTTTATTTAGTTTCTTTTTTCATAAACTGTTCTTTTTGTTTTACTTACAAAATTTTGCAAATTATTCTTCTCTCTTAACATTATATTATATGTGATTTCATTGTAGCTCTTAACTCATTTTAGTTTATAATTTCTTTATACTTTCCTCTCATAATACATAATAATATTTCAGAAGTGCGACCGAACGCGAGCACTCCTCATTCGATTCTTAAATGTATTAAACAATATTATATCATCTGTTTTTATACATATTATTATTTTATTGCATTTGTGTTTTGTACTATCTGCATATCTGTTTTTATGAATTACACGAACTAATACATTTTTTTCCAGTTTATTTTTGTATAATTAATTGCTAGTTTATGACTATTTTTGCTATTTTCCCACTTTATTGCGTTAAATAATTTAATTTTTGTTAATGTATGAATTAAAATAGGATATAAAAACACGGTAATTTCGAATTTTACTAGTAAATTCATTTACGGAAATTTATAAAATATAAGGCTGGGTAGAGTCCTCAAGATGTTACTCAAGTAGACAATCAAAGCTATTATATTAAATATCTCTCTAAAGCACACATTTTCCGCACTATTGCAGTTTTAGAATCAAAATAAAAGTTAAACTACCTATGTTTTCGCTCCAGAGTATATACCAAAGCTTTTAAATAGCAGCAGATATAACAATTCGCAGGATTTATGTCAAGTGATGTGCCTTGGTCCCATATCTTAATATTTAGCATCATATGTTTGAGTTAGTTGAGTGGTGGTGTTCCATTGTGCGTGGAGTACATAATGTTGGTGAAGCGGAACGGAAAGCAATCGCAAACGTAGGCCTAGGCCTATATGTTTTCGAGAACAAAATTGTTGGAGAGCCAGAGGTACTAAATATTTTGTTTTTCTTTTATTTATATCATGCATATAGACGTAGCAATCTACTTACCAACCAGGTTGCTAAGTAGTCGTACCAGTAATACGTATATATTCAAGTAAGAGAGATTGTGTAATGGCCAGATATGAACGTGAAAATTGCAAATTACGTCAGACAGTACCCTGCTTGTTTCACAAGTCATTCAAGTAAACATAAAGAGACACAGATATGAAGTATTTTCGTTGCCATTTAGTAAAATTGGAATTGTTATTGCGGAAATGTCAGCTAAGATATATCTGACTCTTACGGATAAATACCACAAAGGCTTTACCCGATTCCATAGCCTTGTATTATGAAAAGTATGAGACATACATTATTGAAAGTTATACCAATAAAAAGAGAAACATCAAGTTTTTGGTCCATCAACTGCTACAAGTGCTCGATGTGACCTCCTCGCGTCACGCGACAAACATCCACTCGGTAGTCTAACTCCTGCCACACGCGCTGGAGCATATCACGATCAACTCTAGCCACTGCCGCACGGATCCGGTTATTAAGTTCTTCAAGATTAACTGGCAAAGGAGGTACATACACTTGATCTTTGATAAACCCCCATAGAAAAAAATCACAGGGAGTCAGATCTGGCGACCGAGGAGGCCAACGGAAAATCACCGATCGTTGTTAGATGCCCGTTGATGTGGTTGATGCCTCAGTTACATGAAGATAAACCAGGGTTTTTATTTCAACAAGATGGGGCTCTACCACATTTCCAACTGGAAGTGCGTGAGTATCTTAATGAGCATCTACCACAACGTTGGTGTGGACGGGCTTCTAACAACGATCGGTGTGTTCTCCGTTGGCCTCCTCGGTCGCCAGATCTGACTCCCTGTGATTTTTTTTCTGTGGGGGTTTGTCAAAGATCAAGTGCATGTACCTCCTTTGCCAGTTAATCTTGAAGAACTTAATAACCGGATCCGTGCGGCAGTGGCTAGAGTTGATCGTGATATGCTCCAGCGCGTGTGGCAGGAGTTAGACTACCGAGTGGATGTTTGTCGCGTGACGCGAGGAGGTCACATCGAGCACTTGTAGCAATCGATGGACCAAAAACTTGATGAGTTTCTCTTTTTATTGGTATAACTTTCAATAATGTATGTCTCATACTTTTCGTAATACAAGGCTATGGAATCGGGTAAAGCCTTTGTAGTAGCCCTGTATTTGAGATGACTTAGAATACTTCCACTGATTCTAAGATACAATTCAGCTAAATCAGTCAAAGAAGTCCTCAAAGTTCTATTTTCAAGATTTGGTATTCCCAGAACTCTGATGTCTTATAATGTTCCCTATAACAATGTGAATTTAAAGACTTTGCTAAAAAGTACAGGGACGTCATTTTATTTTTACTTCAATTTTTATGGTACCTGAGTTTTTGAATGTACTTCACTCCCACCCCTTGTACTAATGAACTTCAACCGTCCTCCACACAGATCTAAGGCCGCATATACAGTCATAGTAGCCTTACGGTTATAGTAAACAGTACGTTCCAAAAATATGTTCGCGTTTTCCAGTGACGAAAGAGCTTTCAATATTGAATCATTTTCGCACAGGTACTGTCGTCCATTTGCCTACGTCGTATCTCGGTTTCCCCCACCAGCTTTTATTCGCCAGCTAGTGGCTGGGCTGTCTTAGCTCTTTTCTGAAAACATCAATTTCTGTTAGGAATTGGACGTCTACGTAATATTATACAACTGATTAAAATAATTTGAATAAAGGGGCCTCGTTAAGTTATTAACTGTCACGTGATTTCCTCCCTTTCTACGACCCTACGGCATAACCACTTGGACGGATAGTAGATACATGTCTGAGTAATTTTATCTTTTCGGATCGGACAGAAATGAAGATTAAATTTACAGTACGTAAGGTACTCTTTTATAGAGTAGGTACAGAATTATTTCAATTCGAGTTACTAGTACGAAAGACGAAACTGTCAATTGGAATAACATGCAATAGTCTATAGTGCAATAATATGCACAAAAGAACTGAAGCCTGTATCGAAATGAACGGCCACCATTTTAAAAATGTATTTAAATATCCATATTATGATTATTTTTCAATTTAACTTCATTCTATATATTGTACGCTAATGTGCTGTAGACATTATAATATACACTGCATAGTGAATACGTCCACATGGACAGCTCAGTTGGTGAGTAAAAAACATTCATTGTTAATACTGTGCTGTATTTTGATTAAACAAAAACCTAATGAAAATGATCAAACTCAAAAGCGCAATATTTATTGGTTTACGTAAATGGATGAACTACTTTTCTTCCCTCCTATAGGCCTACCTAGTAAAGTGATTTGTTTGTATATTACGCCAGTATCGTCGAACTCCAGTCGTGGAAGGGGGTAGCAAACGGAGTTGGTCCAGAGGTATAGGCAAGTTAATATTAAAAATGTTAGTAAAAATAAAATGATGTCCCTGTAGTAGCAGAAGACGTTCAGTGGTACTATTATAACAGAAGATCTGTAACTCAGGATCTCAATAAAATTGTACATTCAAAGTATGTACTAATAAAGGTAGCACCGGTATGGATAAAAAACTTATTGGTAAAGCTGTGCTCCACGAAGTCACTTAGTTAAAGAAGAAGAAGAAGAAGAAGAAGAAGGTAGAGTTGTAAAAAGAAATAGTATATACGTCAAGCCAATCCATACGCAAGACAAAGTTAGTGACAAGGGAGGACGACAGTCTCAGTTCCCTGATTCATGTAGGCCTATTAAATACAGACCACAAAGACTTAATTTATTAATCTTATTTCAAGAGATGGAGAATTATACATAGCACTTAGCAACTTGGTTGCTATATGTTTCATTGGATGTTTATCATGTAGGGATTGAGAAAGTATAAGTAGGACGAAATAAAGTTAATTTCATAATCCAATTTAACACAAATATAACATTTTGTTAATGCTTCTTATTTTTAAAAAATCAATTAAATTTCTGTTAACAGTGAGAATTTAAAGTTCAATTATTGTGATATCTGTGTTTTTTCTTCTTCGTTTTTTTTTTACTCTGTTATTTAATAATATGTCTTAACATTATGTGGAATGCCCCTGAGCACGAGTTTGTGACTTTTTCTAAGGGTGCTAGAGTGTTTTTATATAAAAAATCAAATTGTATCTTTGTTCTGGCTATAAAGTATTATCATAATTATTATTATTATTATTATTATTATTTATATCATTATTATTAGTATTATTATTATTATTATTATTATTATTAAATATATACATACACCAAATAGAAATGATCGGGACGAAATTGAAATACAAACTGTTGAGCCATTTATACCCGAACCCACATTTATATCATTATTATTAGTATTATTATTATTATTATTATTATTATTATTATTATTATTATTATTATTATTATTATTATTATTAAATATATACATACGCCAAATAGAAATGATCGGGACGAAATTGAAATACAAACTGCTGAGCCATTTATACCCGAACCCACATTTTCTGAAGTCGAAATTGCGATAGAAAATCTGAAAAATTATAAGTCTCCAGGTATCTATCAAATTCCAGCAGAATTAATACAAGAGGGTGGAAGCGCATTATCTAACGAAGTTTATGAGCTTGTACTTGCTATTTGGGAAAAGTAAACTGTACCAGAACAATGGAAGGAGTCCATAATCGTACCTGTCTTTAAGAAGGGGAACAAGATTAAGTGTAGTAACTTTCGAGGAAACACTTTTGTTGACGTCGTACAAAATTTTGTTCAATATTCTTTTGAGAAAATTAACTCCATATGTAGATGAAATTATTGGGGATCATCAGTGTGGTTTTAGGCGTAACAGATCAACTATTGACCAGATATTTTGTATTCCATAGATAATCGAGAAAAAAATGGGAGTATAAGGGTACAGTGCATCAGTTATTCATAGATTTCAAAAAGGCATATGACTCGGTTAAGAGAGAAGTTTTATAT
This sequence comes from Periplaneta americana, assembly GCF_040183065.1. Lineage (NCBI taxonomy): Eukaryota > Metazoa > Arthropoda > Insecta > Blattodea > Blattidae > Periplaneta > Periplaneta americana. The sequence goes on from NC_091117.1 coordinate 158,194,366, forward strand.
GATATTCTTATTGAATGTGGTATTCCCGAGAAACTAGTTCGATTAATTAAAATGTGTCTTAGTGAAACTTACAGCAGAGTCCGTATAGGCCAGTTTCTATCTGATGCTTTTCCAATTCACTGTGGGCTAAAGCAAGGAGATGCACTATCACCTTTACTTTTTAACTTTGCTCTAGAGTATGCCATTAGGAAAGTCAAGGATAACAGAGAGGGTTTGGAATTGAACGGGTTACATCAGCTGCTTGTCTGTGCGGATGACGTGAATATGTTAGAAGATAATCCACAAACGATTAGGGAAAACACGGGAATTTTACTGGAAGCAAGTAAAGAGATAGGTTTGGAAGTAAATCCCGAAAAGACAAAGTATATGATTATGTCTCGTGATCAGAATATTGTACGAAATGAAAATATAAAAATTGTGAATTTATCTTTTGAAGAGGTGGAGAAGTTCAAATATCTTGGAGCAACAGTAACAAATATATATGATACTCGGGAGGAAATTAAACACAGAATAAATATGGGAAATGCGTGTTATTATTCGGTTGAGAAGCTTTTATCATTCAGTCTGCTGTCAAAAAATCTGAAAGTTAAAATTTCTAAAACAGTTATATTACCGGTTGTTCTGTATGGTTGTGAAACTTGGACTCTCACTTTGAGAGAGGAACATAGGTTAAGAGTGTTTGAGAATAAGGTGCTTAGGAAAATATTTGGGGCTAAGAAGGGTGAAGTTACAGGAGAATGGAGAAAGTTACCCAACACAGAACTGCACGCATTGTATTCTTCACCCGACATAATTAGGAACATTAAATCCAGACGTTTGAGATGGGCAGGGGATGAGCACGTATGGGCGAATCCAGAAATGCATATAGATTGTTAGTTGGGAGACCGGAGGGAAAAAGACCTTTGGGGAGACCGAGACGTAGATGGGAAGATAATATTAAAATGGATTTGAGGGAGGTGGGATATGATGATAGAGAATGAATTAATCTTCCTCAGGATAGGGACCAATGGCGGGCTTATGTGAGGGCGGCAATGAACCTCCGGGTTCCTTAAAAGCCAGTAAGTAAGTAAGTATTATTATTATTGTTTAGCTTTCAGAGGTAGTAAGTGAGATATAAAAAATGCATTTCATTAAAATTTTGCTAGCCAATGCTATACCTCCGCCCTTACACAAAGGGCTTTATAAGAGAGACTGTACAAATTAATATAGGCGGTGATCATATAATTTTAAGGAATAAATCTGTGAAGTCGTTATAGTTACGTTAAATAATTTTCAGTGTCTGGTTATTTACAAATACTTCAGTTTTTTAAACTAATGAAAGTATCAGACAGTACAGATTTTGAACAGACAGGCATAATTAATTTAAAAATAATTCCGGAATCTTTTCGAGAAATCTCGATACATCGTAAATAGAAAAGTTCTTTAAACTAAGTAATTTATGATACCATCTGCATAATACGATACAAGTGCTCGCCGTGTAATTAAAAGCATGCCGCTTTTCTACGTTATATATCAATCAGAGTCAGCTTATTAATCGCCTTGCTGACTGCTGAGCGGAAGTTACACGACATGAAATGAGACGGCAGTTGTTTGTTAAGCGCTCAGGTGCGTGTACAGGCATGCTACGGCAGCGAACGGCTCGTCAGTTCGATATCTCACTGACTGTACTTTCCTCGTGAGGCGTGTCCATAATAGATGCAGTTAACACGTTCTGCGTACACGTGGGTGTCAGCTGCATGCATCCCACATATCATCTTAACTCTTCCAATTGAAGTGTTTACATTATGACATAAAACTGTCAGCAATGTTCCAATCACTACCGGCCTTGTCATTAGGGTGAGTTGTGGAACTGCTCGTAGAGTTTGTCTTGTATTCAACCGACACGTGTAAGATTTACAGAAATACAGTAATTGTAGGATTATCTTCCCTCCACAAAGGTTTGTTGAATGTTTTGGTTCTAGCTTAAGGGACACAAGGATGAGTTTTTACAAAAAAAAAAAAAAAAATGGTCAAATAACACGAACAAAAAATTTACTTTTTGACTTGCTCCGAAATAAAAATAAGTGAATATTACTAATATGTGTGCCCTAAATCTGAATTTAAAATCCAAATTGCCCCATCACGGCCTACCAATTTCCGGGGAAATTGAATTGAATTTTTTATGAAAAAAGTTGTCTTTTTTAATTTTTTACTGCTACTGATAAAATTAGAACACATTAAGGATTCAAAATGTCTCATAAAATTTGAAAAAAAATGTGTAGTAGATACAAAAATGATGTTACTGTAAATAGTATAAAACACATGATTATGTCGCGTGATCAGAATATTGTACGAAATGGAACTATAAAAGTTGGAGATTTATCCTTCGAAGAGGTGGAGAAATTCGAATATCTTGGAGCAACAGTAACAAATATAAATGACACTCGGGAGGAAATTAAACGCAGAATAAATATGGGAAATGCCTGTTATTATTCAGTTGAGAAGCTTTTGTCATCTAGTCCGCTGTCAAAAAAGCTGAAGTTAGAATTAATAAAACAGTTATATTACCGGTTGTTCTGTATGGCTGTGAAACTTGGACTCTCACTTTGAGAGAGGAACAGACATTGAAGGTTTTTGAGAATAAGGTTCTTAGGAAAATATTTGGGGCTAAGAGGGATGAAGTTACAGGAGAATGGAGAAAGTTACACAACGCAGAGCTGCACGCATTGCATCCTTCACCTGACATAATTAGGAACATTAAATCGTCCACACCTGTGGAGTAACGGTTAGCACGTCTAGCTGCGAAACCAGGTGGCCCGGGTTCGATTTCCGGTCGGGGCAAGTTACCTGGTTGAGGTTTTTTCCGGGGGTTTCCCTCAACCCAATATGAGCAAATGCTGGGTAACTTTCGGTGTTGGACCCCGGACTCATTTCACTGGCATTATCACCTTCATCTCATTCAGACGCTAAATAACCTAAGCTGTTGATAAAGCGTCGTAAAATAACCTACTAAATAAATAACATTAAATCCAGACGTTTGAGATGGGCAGGGCATGTAGCACGTATGGGCGAATCCAGAAATGCATATAGAGTGTTAGTTGGGAGGCCAGAGGGGAAATGACCTTTGGGGAGGCCGAGACGTAGATGGGAGGATAATGTTAAAATGGATTTGCGGGAGGTGGGATATGATGGTAGAGACTGGATTAATCTTGCTCAGGATAGGGACCAATGGCGGGCTTATGTGAGGGCGGCAATGAACCTCCGGGTTCCTTAAAAGCCAGTAAGTAAGTACGAAACACAAAAAACACAAGAACAGTAAAAATATTTGATGCGTTTAATGAGAAAAATCTAGGAATTTGAACTTATAGCTCGCGCAAGAAACGATTACCGAAAAGCAATGGCGGCGTTGCTGTCTGTTTTGACGTGTGTATGTAGACACGCCGAAGGAGCGAGAGGTACGGGGCGATAGAAGTAGTGCCTCTTCCAAGAAGATGAACAGATGGGGACATTCATCGTCTGTGGAAATAAAGAACGTAGTAAGAGAACAATCCGAAGCGAATTAAACGCGCAACATATGTGTACGAATAATGATAACCTGCGAGGGGAACGCTCCATCACTACATATTATAATAAAATAAACGCACTTCGAACAACACGCCTATTCATATACAGTGGAACTGAATAAAACAGTAATGTAACTATCACAACGCAAGAGTGATTCTATCGATGTCGTTTCTCTTCCTAATGTACTCTTGAATATCATTCAAGCTATCTCGTGACCTTTCCTATCGCCCGCTCTTCCTTATTACATTGTTTTATTCGCATTCCTGCCGTCGGTATTCCTTGCTTGCGAGACCTATACCATTAAACATAATTTTCTGGATGTCTTCCGTTTATAACTAAACCTGGGAGTGTCTTTTACAAGAAAATAACAATAGTCCGCAAGAATGCTGGATGATGATCTATCTTTATATCGCCTTTCCATTTCAGATATTTCTTGATGAAATACTTCCTCATGCTCGTCACTTACCGCTCCTAGGTTAGGAGAAAAGAAATCCAAATGAGAATGTAAAAAGTGTCTTTTGAGAGACATATTACACCCCATTTTCTCATATGCACTTAACATGGTTTCCACAAGTTCGATGTAGTTGTGAGCTCTAGAATTTTCAAGGAAAATTCGAGCAAATATCTTTGAAAGCCCGTCATGCCATTTTTTCTGTAACGGAAAGTTTTTTCTCAAAGAAAGAATCAGTCACAACTTTGTGAATTTGTGAGCCGATTAAAATGCCCTTTTTTAATTGTTCCTCATTCAAACTGGTAAACGTTTCTGAAAACCACAACCTTGTGTATTCATTGCTTAGACCTCACTAACTGTTACGAAATTTACTGAATAGAAGAAAGAGCCTACTGTTTATTTATTAGACGTACAAAAAACATGCCAACAACCATAAGAAACCGGAAATAGGTGATAAGCTGATAAAATGCATTAGCTTTTGTTTTGGTTTACAACCCTCAACCCTCTCCAGATGTTTGCTGATGTAGCTCTTATCGAAAAGTGAAATCATGGTATATCTTAAAAAACCTTACGTGATACGAAGAAAAGAGATATGTTTTCGGATTCAGCGCACATCAAACCATGAGGGACACATTGTTTTAAGTCGGAGCAAAATTCTTGTTGTTCAGTGTAATCAATTTTCGTTTTTTTATACGAAAACATTCCTTGGGTATTTAAAAAGTTAATAGTAAAATGTATTTTGATTCTACATCTGCATTGGGCTTCAACCTTTATATAGGCTTGCTCTATACGTCAGTATTGTATTTCTTTTCACAAATTTCCCTTTTTCTCGAAACTGCATTTATGATGATCAAAATACTCGACGCGCATATAGTTTTAATCAAATTCTACAGTATGAAAATATTCGTAAGTGTCCTTGGATATACTATCTGAGACCTAACGTTGAGAAATATTAAGAATCTTTAAAGTTAGAAGCTAAAATTTGTCATGTTAATAAAAAAATGTGGATAAATAAATGTCTGGTATACAAAAATGTATTATGCCTAAGCTAGCCCAGATATCATGAATTTCTCAACTCTTAAATATTTCCCGTGAAAAGGAAGGAGTCCGTATGAAAAAATATTAACTTAGGCCCGGTTTCTTCAACCTTTGTTAAATTATAACACTTTCTTATTCCATTTTAACTGTAAACTTAACAGTTGAAGCATTCTTCAACTACTGTTAGTACTAACAGGTTGTTAAAACTCATGTTAATTTAACTGCTGAATTTCATGCAGTTAAATTATTTAAGTCTCTGTTAGCATAGAAGTATTCAATATGGCTGGTGGGTTAGATGCTGAACCTCTATATCTTGATTATTTAGAAAATGATATCCATGAATATATAAACAGAGCGGTTGATTTCTTTGATTTGACAGAACAGAAATTCATACAAAGGTATAGGCTATTTTCTGCCAAGCCTCACTTTTCCCTTTCTCTTTCAACGGTAGTTTAACTTGCGGTGACCTACTGTCAATGGAAATAGTAGTTCGTGAGATGATTACAAGAATTCGATATGGATTACTTGACATTCGTTTTACAGTTGGGGACAACTAGAAATGATTCAGATATTAATTTTTAACAAAATAATCTTCCCTCAATGAGGGTGGCCATAAAGATCCAGAATAAAAGCACTGCAGAATAATTTAGAAAGAAAAAAAGATTAAATATAGGAATTGTTTAGTAAAAAATCAAGAGAAATGCAAACCCAATAGAACCATCAAGGGCCAAAATATAAATGGTAATGTAATATTTGGATTGAATCCTTAAGAATATTCAATAAACTTTTTTGAATTTCAAAAAATCTGAGACCGAGCGCTTTTAAAATATTACATGTGAATTTGGGAAGTGTGTCACGTGCACCAAACAAAAGACCATAAACACTCCACTGGCTAGTGGGAATGTTATATTTCTCATTTAAATATGGGATGCAGGACTCAAATGGATTTCTTCTCCTCATCAACATGTTGTGCCTGCAGGGCATCCCTCTCAAACCGGATTGTAGGATCAAGAATTATTCCCTTAGATTGAGTCCTGTGGATGGCTACAATATCTGCTCTTCTGTTCGAATCCAAGGATGAAAAGGAGTGCATCACCTCGTGTACTTCCCATCCGCGACGTTTGAGGACATCAGCAATACCGGTCCTGGCCTTGCGGTGTTGATTGTTGACCTGCGCTTTAGGAATCAGTTCTATAGGTCATTTTGAACATAAAATGTCATATGAGCATGGGCTCGATTATCAACCGTTAAAGAGTAACAGCTGATCGAATCCTACGAAAGTAGCAGTGGTTTGGACAGAATTAAAAAATATTATTCACTTAAAATATACAGAATATTAATTCAAAATGCTGTATTAATCATAAAACAAACATATCTCAGCTTGAAAGCGGTTTGGGGAAAACCTCTTAAAAAAATTCAATCAGGTAATCGGCCCAAGCAGGACTCGAACCCACGCCACGCCGAGCATGTCCGGATCAGCAGACAAATGCTTCTGCCGCCTGAGCTACGCCAGTGATTTCCACTTGTTAAATTGGGAAGTTTCAGAAAGCAAAATGAACTGTTTTTTAAGTTCATTTGGTTGTTATGGACAGGGAACCTATAAATTCTATGTTCAAAGTTGAAACAAAGTTCATAATTACTGCAGCGGAGGACAAAAGGACTTTGAAGTTCTTGTGGTGAACATCAGTAACGGTTATTCCCTATTGATCAAGCAACGATCGCCGGATTCGACCTAAATTATTAGAACGTGCCCACGGGCTAATCCCTTGGATTCTGTATTCCAAGTATTTGTCGAACAGTGTTGCCATTTTAAACCACAAAAATGTCCAGCGTTTACGCAGTGGTTACACACTACTTCACTGGATACAAAAATTCGTCTTCCATTTATTAGTCCACTCTTTTTATCAATCAATCATTTATTAATGTCATGAGGAACAGTTTGTTGCAGTAGACATAAAATAAACTAATATTTGACATAAAATATAAAAACAGATGAATACAACAATACAAATGGAATACAATACTGGTAATAATAATAATAACAACAATAACCAATACTAATAATAATCGTAATAATGAAGAGCAATACAGCTTATAAATTTGGAATACATTTGCAGTGGAGTCAAGAAATTCACTAATACTATAGAATGGATGGTTGATTAGCCAGTTATACAAAACAGATTTAAATTGTATATAACTTGCATCATGTGCCTTTTGTGGTAACTTACTAAACAGTGTTATAGCAATAGAACTGAACCATTTTTTGGACTTACTTAATCTAACTCTAGGTTCTGAAAGACAATAATTGTACCTCGTATTATATTGATTAACTTCTGTTTTAGGGTGATAAGTATTAAGGTTTTTGTTAATTTTCATTAGATATTAGAATATATATAAATTTTTGACAGTTAAAATTTTTTCTTGAATACAATGAGCGTCATATGCAGACCCTGTTAAAATGCGTATAACTTTTTTTTGTAGAATGAGAATCTTGGATATGCTACTGCTATTTCCCCTCGTATAAATACTATATGATAATATACTATTGAAAAAGACGTACTACGAATTTATGAGGTAGAATTTTGATAATGAAGGTTTTAAATGTCTTAATAAGTAAATTACTCTTGATAGCCTAATACTTAACAAATTATTATGTTCATCCCATGCTAGTTTAGAATCCAATACAAGTCCTAACAATTTTACCTGTGATTGAGCTTCGGCGTTCGATGTATGTTTCTATGAAAATATTATATTTTGAGTTTTATTTAAATTTATACTGAAACCATTGAACCGAAACCAATTTACTGCAGTATTATACGATTTTTTCATTGCTGAATTTAAAATTTTTATATCAGTATGTGATGAATAAATAATACATCTGCAAATAATACAGATTCACAACTAACATTTTCTGGAAGGACATTCACCATAAGAAAGAATAAGAGTGGTCCCAAAATGGAACCTTGAGGAACTTCACTTTCAACATTGACTAAATTGGAATAAATGCCATATACAAGGAGAATCAAGAAATAAACAAAATACATTTACTAGTTTTCATTTCCTATTAATTTTACACATACTATCTCATAACTCATTTTCATATCGATTGATAGATATCTTCTTTCTATTTGGTTATTTAGCGACGCTGTATTAACCAGAATTGATAATAGCGAGATAAGGCATAGGATTCGCCATAGATTACCTGACATTCGCCTTAAGGTTGGGGAAAACCTCTGAAAAAACCCAAACAGGTAATCAGCCCAAGCGGGAATCGATCTCTCGCCCTATTACTACTACTACTACTACTGCTACTACTGCTACTACTACTAATACTACTACTACTGCTGCTACTACTACTACTGCTACTACTACTACTGCTACTGCTACTGCTGCTACTACTACTAATACTACTGCTACTGCCACTACCGCTACTACTACTACTGCTACTGCTACTGCTACTGCTGCTACTACTACTGCTACTACTACTACTACTGCTGCTGCTGCTACTACTACTACTGCTACGACTACTACTACTACTGCTGCTACTACTACTATTACTACTACTGCTACTACTACTACCACTACTGCTACTACTGCTACTTCTACTACTACTACTATTACTACTTCTATTCTTCTTGCTTTCTTGCTACTTATATTATTGTTGCTGCTAATGGTAATATTTCTGCTACTGTATAGTGATTATTACACTGTCAATACTGCCGTTGTTATGACTGCAACATTTATTATTGCTACTGTTACGACTGCTAGTGCTAATACTATTATTATTGCTTCTAGAACTGTGTATTGCTGCTACTTCGCTACTACTACTATTAGGCCTACTATTGCTGTTCACATTATTACTTTTACTGGTACTACAACATTACTACTACCCTGCTACTACTAATAGCAGTACTGCCATTACTATTGTTACATTCTACCTACTAGTACTGCTACTGACTACTGTTTCTAAGAAAAAATGTTATTTATCATGATTATATCGAACAAATTTCATTAAATTCTTCGGGATTTGAAGCGGGATCTTCAGGATGGAGGATGGATAAACTATGCGTCCGGCTACTGGTGTATTAGTTTATAAGTACAGTGTTTTATTTCAATGTACCATTAATAAAATTCGAATATCACAGAATAATTTATATGGGTTTTTTTGTTTTTGCCTAATAACGTGCTTTCTGCTGTATGCGAGCAATAAATTGCAGTGTCATACACTTCGGTGTTTAATTTATTAATTATGTGTTATGTTGTCAGCTTTGTGACTGTTTTATAATGATGTGTGCAATTCCAAATGTGTTTACTCTATACAGAGTTCAAACCATTTACATTCATTAGTTGCCTATCAAGATGGTTGAAGTTGATAAATCAGTTTACAATTTTTTTTATTTCGTTTATTTTCCACCTGTTACAACCGCTACGAGTTTCGATCAATATTTATAAATGCAACAGATGTGTATCTACAGTTTAACTAACAGAAATAAATACTGACTGCGTTAACAGTCCTGCAGTGTATATGTTTACTAGATAGACTTTGAATAAAACAATGAATTAAAAGCTTCGTTTCATGATTTACATTTTCCCGATTGAATAAACATGACTCTTGGCCATGGTTTACACCAGCGATTGCCAACCTTTTTTGTTTTTCGTACCCCTTAACGAGGCTTTAACTGAAACTATACAATTACCTCCCCCCTACACTATTTTTTTGGGTGCGTATTAGTTCGGTCCCATCAGATATACACTTGAAATACGCAGTACTAGTTCGGTTCGGGATTCAGAAAGATACAGTACTAATTCGGTCCGAACTATGCAGACAAGTTATAGACGAGGTAGAATCAAAAAGTAACCTTAATAATTGTTTTATTAATTGAATACATACAGAAGTGGCAAAAAAAAAAAACCGGTCCGACTCTTGAAGCTGATTTCATAGCCTTGTTCACTCCAGAGCACGATAGACTGGTAACCAAGACTTTCGTGGTTCGAATCCTGCCTGGGAATGAAATTTTTTTTTTGTTCCTTATACAAATTTATTCCCAATACTTTTCGATTGCAGCGATATTTTACTACTTAATTAACTTATTATTCCCAGAACATGATTTTACCAGCAATCAAAAGTATTGTGAATAAATTTGAATAAGGAGCAAAAAAAAGTTTCCTTCCCGGGCAGGATTCGAACCCCGAAAGTCTTAGCAGTTTATCGTGCTCTGGAGTGAACAAGGCTCTGAAATATCTACAAAGGTCAGTCCGGTTTTTTTTGCCACTCCAGTACATATTCAATTAATAAAACAATTAAGGTTACTTTTGAACTCTCCCTCGTGTGTGTGTGTATATATATATATATATATCTATCAAAGAGACTGTTACAGTATATATTATGAACTAGCTGTCCTATGGAATCCGACATGTTTTCATGTTGGTATGAATTCGATAGTGACGTGTTTTGATGTTGGTATAATATATATTATGAACTAGCTGTCCTATCGAATCCGACTTTTCCATGTTGGTATGATATCGATAGTGATGTGTTTTGATGTTAGTACAGTATATATTATGAACTACCTTTCTATCAAGTCAGACATGTTTTCATTTTGGTATGATATCAATACTGACGTTTTTTGATGTTGGTAAGGTATAGGATTATGAACTAGCTGTTATATGGGATCCGAAGTGTTGTCGTGTTGGTATGAACTCGATAGTGACGTGTTTTGATGTTGGTACAGTATACATGATGAACTAGTTATCGTATCGAATCCTACATGTTTCCATGTTGGTATCATATCGATAGTGATGTGTTTTGATGTTGGTACAGTATACATTATGAACTAGCTGTCGCATCGAATCCGACATGTTTCCTTGTTGATATAATATCGATAGTGACGTGTTTTGATGTTGGTACAGTATACATGATGAACTAGCTATCGTATCGAATCCGACATGTTTCCATGTTGGTATGATATCGATAGTGACGTGTTTTGATGTTGGTACACTATACATTATGAACTAGCTATCGCATCGAATCCGATATTTTTTCATGTTGGTATGATATCGACAGTGACGTGTTTTGATGTTGGTACAGTATACATTATGAACTAGCTATCGTATCGAATCCGACATGTTTCCATGTTGGTATCATATCGATAGTGACGTGTTTTGATGTTGGTACAGTATACATTATGAACTAGCTATCGTATCGAATCCGACATGTTTCTAGCTCTCAGGTTGAATTTTCTTTTACCAACTTCGTTTCGAATTTCGTGTACTGACAAATACTACAACTGGCAGTTATTTTTTTTCTAACTGTTATGTTGGCATCAATAACTTCGGTTTGCAGTAAAGTAAACTGATGAAAATGCAAGTATCTAGGCTTGTGAATTAATAATTAATTAGTGATACAGTTATTAATATTAATATCAATACAAAATTCAGTTCTAATGAGTTGTGATTCCAATTCAACTCTATATTCAGGTAAGTGTATTAAATTTAATAAGCAATGACTTATAGACCTACTTCGTATGAAACATGCATGTAAATATATTGACATTTTAATGAAATTCTTTCGTGTTTAGATTTTTATTAAAATGTCCAAGAGAGGAAATAGCATGGTAGGGACTTCTCCAAGAAAGAAAGTGCTTCAAAGAATTTTAAGTGAGCTATACATTTTAAAGTGGTATTCTATTTTCGGAATTCGTACTAATCATTTCACGTGATCAAACTACATTTTTAGGTTAGGTCTCGTGAATCGTAAACTGTTTAGTTAAAGCAATGAATTTCATGTTGCCAGACAAAATAAATTTTAATATTAGATCACACTAATCCTAATTACCAACAAAATATACGAGAATTCCAGAAGGAAAATATACTATTTCATAAATTATTGAATCATATAGAAAATACCTCACAAAATAAAGATGAGATGTGGTATGCCTAAATAAGTAAGACATGTAGTTATTGTAAATTTCTGTATTATTATTATTATTATTATTATTATTATTATTATTATTTCAGTACGTAGCATTGTGATTTCTTCCCCTTCGGTGATAACTAGTGTTAGTTTGCAACATTGAAGAGACGCCCTAATTAGACTTTTAGGAACTACACTTACGTGATTCTCACTATACTATAAGATTTATCTTTCCTTATATCGTCAGGTACGTATTGCATTGCGCGAGACAACAAGATGTAATGTCCGAAATTACCAATTATCGTTGGACCGGCCCCTACCCCAGTTTGGGAACCGTGGGTTTACGCAAACGTTAAAGCATAACGCTGCATACGAAAGGTAATAAATTAGAATACCATCAGGTCCATTGATGTCGACTATAAAACGCTAAGTCCGCTGTTATATTAGGTGAAAGTTTGGCGTCGTACTGACCAGACATTACGGTAAATTGACAAAAATGTAGAAGTGAATTTAGGGAAAAAAAGATAATTTTACAAAAGATAATTGTACAGTTTCGATAAGTTGTAAACTAAAACTACGCAACTATAATTTAATATGGTGAATAATCGTTTGAGTTTGTAAATTTAATAATCTGTAAGGCTATGTACTGTTCATTACAGTAGAGCCACCAATGTAGCTCAGTCGGACTGGAGCTGCGATCGGGCTTGGTTTCGATCCCCCGTTTGGTCTGATTTGTTGGTTTCTTCCGAGCTTTTTCCCAGCCGTGATCTATGACGAGTGGTCTATGGCGAGTCCTCGGCCTCACTTGACTTCACCCCCGTTTGGTCTGATTACCTGGTTGGGTTTTTTCCGAGGTTTTCCCCAACCATAAGGCAAATACCAGGTAATCTCTTGGCGAATCCTCGGCCTCACCTCATCTCAGTACATCTTGCCAAAAATTGTATAAAATTGAAATTGAAATTGTAAAAATTGTAATTGTAATCATGTAAAATGTTGACTTGTTCCACATCTTAAAACTTCATTGCTAATGTAAGATCTACAGTATGTATGCATTTATTCACACTGCAAATGGGTATATGCCCGGTAGCAGTGGTAACTAATTACACTCAATAATGACAATTAATAATAAATACAATTAATAATAATAATAAGAATAATAATAGTAGTAATAATAATAATAATGATAATAATAATAATAATAATAACAAGGAGCATCCTAAATTAAATGAAGCACAATCACTCAAAATAACATTTAAAGTAAATCTAATTTGCATCTTAACCCTAAGTTCGAACTAAAACCCACGAATATGATATGTTCATACCTGCACAAATACCTTTCAGCACTACACTCATTTCGCTGTCAACTCACTCACTGCACTAGAACTACGACACATTTCACTGATTCTATCCTGATTTCACTAACACTTCAAAAACATTTCACTGTTCAAATACTTTGCACTGCTACTATAAACTATAAAACTTCACTGACACAAACACACTTCACTGACACAATAAACTTCACTGACACAACACACTTCTTCACTGATACAACACTTCAAATAACAAAATATCAATTTCACACTTTAAGTAGTGTGTATAAAATACTACCAACTATTAGTAAAGTCCTTAAGCCTAGAATACAGTAAATGAAACGAAAATAGCTTAGAAGAAAGTTATTTCTTAATGAACAACACGGTGATGGTCATATTTATTATTTCTTTTTTTGTGTTTTAATAAAATCCCTTTTCTTTACGAACAAATTGGTGTTCTTATTTTTGTGGAATTTAAAAATGTATAATTATGTAGATTATCTGATTAAATGACATTGACCTGGAAGACGTAACGTGACCGATACCTAACCGAACGTTCTAGTTACAGCTATGACACCGTCATAATACCGCAGTCTGAAAATGTTTGGATTAAGTAGAAGATTAGGGAGATATATGTGGATTCGGAATTGATAGGCGTACAGAGGGTAGTTTGTGGGAATTATCGTGGCCTGCATTTACCTTCCAGGTTTTGTATTGAGTGATGCGTTCGTACATTATTAATGACAACGAACGCATCCAATGCTGTATTCCACATCAAGGAGGACCATAACAATCAAATGATGTGTAATTACCATAGGAAATAAATGAGAATATAAGGCGAATCTTAAAAATAAAAAAAACATGTTTTAAATAAATAATATAAATAAATATTTAATATAGGCTTACTTATATTAATGAAATCAATACGCAGGACACAAAAGCAAAACAAGAGTATGGAAACTAGTTGAGAGAAATAAGTAGTAAATAATTTTGAACAGAGTGTGAAGAAAGAAAAACGTAGAACAAGGCAGAAATAATTAATAGGTTATAAGCAGGGTTAGGAAGTTCATGCTCTAAAAAGTCCTGTAATATGCATGCAACACATTCATTCATATTGTTCTGCCCAAGGGCAGGTCTTTCACTGCAAACCCAGAATTCTCCAGTCTTTTCTATTTTCTGCCTTTCTCTTTATTCCTCATATGATTCATATATCTTAATGTCATCTATCATCTGAGATCTTCTTCTGCCCCGAACTCTTCTCCCATTCACCTTTCCTTTCAGTGCATCCTTCAGAAGGCAGTTTCTTCTCAACCTTTGACACAGCCAATTCCTTTTCCTCTTTCTGATTAGTTTCAGAATAATTATTTTTTCATAGTTTGCCTGGTTGGCGCAGTTGGTATAACGCTGGCCTTCTATGCCCGAGGTTGCGAGTTCGATCCCGGGCCAGGTCTATGGTATTTAAGTGTGCTTAATTGCGACAGTAGATTTACTGGCATGTAAAACAACTCCTGCGGAACAAAATTCCGGCACACCGGCAACGCTTATATAACCTCCGCAGTTCCGAGCGTCGTTAAATAAAACATAACATTTAGTAACATTTCTTTCTTCATCCACTCTTTCCAACACAGCTTCATTTCTTATTCTGTCTGTCCACTTCACACGTTCCATCCTTCTTTATATCCACATTTCAAATGCTTCTAGTCGCTTCTCTCACTTCGTCGTAATGTCCATGTTTCTGTCCCATACAATGCTACACTCCACACAAAGCACTTCACTAGTCTCTTCCTTAGTTCTTTCTCCAGAGGTCCGCAGAGGATGCTCCTTTTTCTATTAAAAGCTTCCTTGGCCATTGCTATTCTCCTTTTGACTTCTTGGCAGCAGCTCATGTTACTGCTTATAGAATACCCCAAGTATTTGCTCTACTGCCTCATTTAAAATTCGCAAGTTTACTTTCTTTATTTTTCTTCCTATGACCATGGTATTAGTCTTGTTGGTATTTATCTTCATTCCATACTGTTCACAGCTGTCATTTAGCTCCAGTAGCATATTCCTTAATAATGGCCTTGAAATGTGAGAAATATGCACTAAAAATGCCTAAAACTTAGCAATGTACCCATACAAGCTTACACTTATTGCTGAAAAATAGATGCGCTTGATTCCGCAAGCAAAATAAGAGATGAATTACAATTTATCACTATTGTGTCACGAATGCTTTCCATGGAAAATCTTCGTCCGTTGTCTCTCAAGATATTAATACCCGTTGGACACTTTCACTTCAGTCACACTTTTTTGATACCAGTTCAATGTGTTTCGCAGTATTAATATGTTGAACCACCTCAAATCTTTTTTCACTCTCAATATTTTTTTCACATGCCTTACAATACATCCGAAGTAAATTAATAAAATGTAAACTTCAGTATTTCCAACGTAGGCTAATATTGTGTGAGAAAGAGAAATATTTCAGACTTCAAACTATCGACGGAAAAGGAGCTGCATTAATAAAATACGCTGCGTCCATTTGACTCATGAAAGATTAGACTACGTCAGAGGATTCCCTATTTCATATTTCAAAAATAGTCAGTAATATAAAAGTAGAAATATATATTAGTACGACATATTCATTTGTTTTTCTTTTCCTTTTATTTTCTGTTTTTCTTTCTTCGGCTCTGCCTCTCCCTTCTCTTTTATTGTTTATACTTGTAGTTCTATTTTTTGTTATTTCTGCTATATTTTCGTCTACATAAAATATCTAATATATTCTCAAATTGATCTATACAGCAATATATCTAGTGTGTTAAGTTAAAAAAATGTACTATTTAGCCTCTACAGAATTTCCACATTTTTATAACTTATAACATTCTAGTATTTCCCTTGCTCTCTTTGCTTCCCAAAATTCTCCTGTTGAAACGGCAGAGCGCTAACGTGAAATTCATCAACCCTGGGACAATATACGTCAATTATTGTGAGCACCATCGTTCATCTATTACACTGTGATCAATCTTACAGCGGTCATCTAATAAAGAAAAGAACAATTGTGCTAATGCAGAATGTCCTGTGAATTTTGGAGGCTACGTGTTCATTTTCTGAAAATATCTTGCTATAGCACCAATGTAAAAGTATTATTACACAATATGTGCTGCACGCATAGTCTATGAGACAGTATGATGAATGTAATATAATATAATTATAATACAATGCATAATAATATAATAATAATAATAATAATAATATACAACATAATGCTTTGCAATATAAAGATGAAGTAAGGTGAAGTTGGTCATAAATTTTATTGCAATATTCAACACTATCATTAATAGTTGTATGTAATCGTTTATATAAAAATACTATTAAACTTTGTTTGTATTTTGTTTCTACAAAGTTTCGAGTATAAATACCCAAACCTTTCACTATAAGACGCAAATCAAAACTGTCAATGTGATAGCCCCATTCAGCACACAATACTAATTTTTCCACTAACAATGCTTCTTCATCTTGAGGTAAGGCAGTGTGTACTGTAGGATTTTTCACATTGGCATTCTTCATTCTTTGCAATACTGTATAGGGAATTGCAAACTGCTTAGACGCTGACCTAATGGATAATCCTTTATGAACAGCTTCCTTAGCCTTATCGATAATATCTCGACTTGCTGGCGAATAACGTTTGCCATGAGGATCAGGTTTGTATACACGTGACACTGTATGATCCTATTCACCTCTCATAACCTAAAAATATAACAAACGTTTAAAGAAATATTTATACATGAGCAATTACATAACACACATATTTCTGACACTTTCAGGGTTTATTAAGATATATATATATATATATATATATATATATATATATATATATATAAGTACCTTACAAAAACAATCTTGTCTTCAAAGAGTGAACACAACGATTCGTAAAACAAAGTTTTTCGATATTAATTTTTCGCCAAATTGTATCACTGCCTCTTGGAAGATAACTGAATGTAATATTGCCAACAGTAAAAGTCAAAATTGCTCTCCAAAAAGTATAGGACTACCAAGGAACATAATATAAGCCTCAAAGAGTAATTACAAAAACACAATCAGATGCTACAGAATTAAAAAAAAATTGGATTTTTATCCTATTCACCCCGCTGATCCTATTCACCCCGTTTTACGGTAATAAATAAATATCAATATACAATATGTGGCAATACAAATACAATATGTGGCAAAACAAAACGACGAAATCTTATTTAATAGTGTTGGTACAATATGTGTTCAAAATGTGTACCATCACATGCCACACATTGTTCATAACATTATTGAACATATTTATGAACAAATGTTGCTGTGAGGACACAAAAAATTACATTATTTTCTCGCGTATTTCGGGAATATTTGTAGGTGGGTCGTCTGTCTTGAAAACTGATTCTTTCAACATGACTCCCATGTAGGCATCTGAGGCCGTGAGATCCGGGGAGCAGGAAGGGTACGGGAATGGAGTTCCACGAGAATTTAGGTGATCTCCAAAGTTTCGTTACAGAGGGGTAAGTGACTCCCCCGCGGTGTGGACTGTAGCTTCATCTTGCTGCGTCTGTTGCAGATGGAGAGGTAAGTTTCTGGCGCGACAAAAACGCCGCAAATCTCGCAAGAAAGGGGGTGATAATGAGGTCTACATTGAGTATCTGGTTTACTGTTTTTGGAATCTGTGCAGCATCCTCGACGAAATAAGGGCCCAATATGCCATGACCGGACACGACGCACCAAATCGTAACCCGCGCACTGTGCAGTGGTTTCTGTGTAACGACATCAAGCCGTTCAAGTCCTAAAAAAAAACGAGTTGTCTCTAGGTTGATGGCGCCATCAAGGTGAATATGGCTTTCATCTGAAAACTATATGTTGCATATGGATCCTAATACTGTTCTTTAACTTACAGCAAACTTGCCCCATTCTGATGTCTTACTCCGTATGACCGGAAATAATGTTGCACGATAAACACCTTCCCTCTGTTGTGAGAACCAAAATGGTAGAAATAAACGCAACACTGAATTCACAATATAAAACTAGTATACAGGGTGCTAAAAAGTATCCAATATTTTAGGAGGTTCTGGTATGCATCAAAACAAGAAAATAATGTATAATAAACATGAGTCCTACAACACAAACTTTCTGAGATCTGAACACTTCTTCATAGGAGGTGTTCAATCTGACGTCCATTCATGGCAATGCATTCCTCTGCCCTTTGGCGTAAGGAATCACGCATTCTTTGAAATTGACCTAGTTCCTTCATGTGTCCCCATAACCAAAAGTCTAGGGGATTTAAGTTTGGGGAAAGAGCAGGTCCAGGTGTGGGGCTTCCCCGACCAATGCAGTGGTTCTGAAATGTCAACGTCAGGTGTTCACGCACATTGCGGACAAAATGTGCTGGTGCGCCATCGTCCATGAACCACGTATGTAGTCCTGCTGACATGGCACATTCCCCAGCAAGGTAGGCAATACGTTGATAAAAAGTCATGAAAGTCTCTGTGGTAGCACATATGGCCCTATTAGCCTATCACCAAGAACGCCTGCTCATAAGTTGATTGAGAATCGGTGCTAATTCTTCTTTCTTCAACTGCATGGGAATTTTCATTATCCTGCACATGCTGATTAGAAAATTCACAACACAATTTCTGCTGAACTCCGCTCATATCCGCAACCAGACGTTTGTTTTCAGTATTCCTTGTGACGTATCATTATTCCATGCCAAGGGTATCAACTACGGTGTGATTATCTGGTAGTCTGCTGTATTGTAGGGCAGAGAAATGCATTGCCATAAATGGATGTCACATTGAGCACCTTCTATGAACAAGTGTTTAGATCTCAGAAAGTATGTGTTGTAGGACCCATGTTTATTAGACATTATTTTCTTATTTCGATGCATACTATCACCTCCTAAAATATTGAATACTTTTTTTTAACACCCTGCATACAATAAATACATAATTCATTGCTAGGGAAATGTGGACAGCAGATGAGCAATAATTTCAGTCTCGTTTGTTTTGCCGCATATCGTATAAATGAAAGGATGAGAATAATATAGTCCTAGAAATAATATTACAGAAGAGCGTCTTAAAGGTTTAGAATCCAATGCTATCATAGCGGTATTATAATTTCTTCGGCGTATACTTACGTCATTTGATTCCCGCTCGAGGTTGTGAAATTTTTCTTTCATAACATGGCATGATTGTGACTATAATAGTATTTAATTCATTCATTTGTTGAGTAATTATTATAATATTTCAATAGTAGTTTTCTCATATATGTGTAAGAAATGAATTCGCACAAAAAACATGGACTATCTCACTCTCACCCCTTCAAATGAATGCATCTATTCATTTATAATAATTACTACTTCCATTAAATTTCATATTGTTACTTGACGTGCTACAGTGAGAAACGTTAACGTAAGACAAATCTGTAAAATTTACATTCATTGGATTAAATACATAATAAACATTAAGCTCTGTTTACTTAAAATGTGATATTCTTTTAATATGGTATAGTCAGGTTTAGACATTTTCTTCGAAAAGTTAAAATTTTTGTTTTGTCTTGTATTCTGGTTCGGAACAAATTATCTAAATTATCAAAGTAGAACTTCATTTCTCCATGCTATAGACCTACGAAGGCGAAGAATTTCCTACCGATCTAGATCTGCCATTAAGGTAATGAGAAACCTTCTCTGATCACCAGTGTCTCCCCTGGGGTTCTGTAAGCCCAGTGATCACGTGGTCCTTGCAGACATCTCATAGACTTGGAAATTCCTCCATCTAGATTAAGAGGCTTTACTCGAAACACAAACAATTAATACTTAGTACAGTCAATAATTTAATTGTCTCAGACTACTGTAATCATCTATGACACAGTTGTATGGCGTAATGCGTGTTTGTGAATGCTATTTTTGTCCAAAAATGCTCAGCAATATCTTGGACAAGAATTTACATTTTATTTATTTATTTTTATTTTGTAACAGTTTAACTGTGAATCAGTCTGATGTATCGTAATCAGTATACATACGATCATACTGATATTGTTTAGCCAACTATCCGAAGACAATTTTCGATCTCATAAGTGATACTAATAAGAAGGGTTGGCACTTTCCGAACCATAACAAAATACAGTAAAACCTTGCTAAAACGTACCATGTATAAAAAGGAAACCTGCACAAACGAAAAATAAATTTGGGAACGGAATGATTTCCTATATAAAATAATACTTTAAAACGGAACACTGCCTAACGCGAAAACGGAATCATTTTTGGGCACCATTTAGGAAAAAAAAAAACAAACAAACAAAAACCTGACTAAAACGGATAATTTTAAGCGTAACTGTCGCTAAATTCTAAGAAATAATTTTTAATTTTACGATAATATTTTACGAAGCATGGCATAATTCTTTTGTGTGACTGTACAAGCAATGATCTGGAAGGCTTTCGCTATTCTTTGTCAGGCGTTGGGAGTGAAGCTTCTCTAACCATGCTACTATTCTGTACTTACTGTCAAGGTCCCGGGCAGGTTACTAACCCCGTATACCGTTACTTCTTCCAACCCTCTTGCATATTCGTTCATTTATTCTCAGTAAGCCACTACAGTGATAAAGAACAGTGCGAGTAGAATAAAACTGTGAATAATTGTAGTGTAGTGTCAATTTAGTTTCACATTTTCGTTTATTTATTCTCAGTGTTAAATAACAGTGTCAATAAAGTAAAAGTGTTCATTTAATAAAAAAAATCCTAGATGACCAGTTCTATCATAGAAGAGTGGCTTCATTCTTTTAATGGAGCAATGAAACGTCACGGTCGTAGGGTCATACTGTTTTCAGACAATGCTACCTGCCATCCAAGGATTGATTTGCCTAACGTGAAGTTACTCTATTTTTCACACAACTTCAGTTACACAACCGAGGGATCAGGGCGCAATTTACACTCTGAATAGATGCAGGACGCGAAGGAAATCCTACAACGTTCCTTAAAAAAAAAAGTTGCGGCAATGCACTTCAAAAGAAATGTGGGGCCCAAGAAACTATGGCACAGGGAGAGGGAGAGAGAGAGACAGTCTGCAATTACGTAAGTTAATATTATGAAAATAAAATGCACTTTGCATGTACTGTAGTAACTTTTATTTCAAATTATTTCTTCATTGTGTTCTTCCTATAGTGAGCATATTGCAGTAGTCTATTCTTAGTTTTGCCGAAATTCAACCCTTTGTAAAACGAAAACCTGTGAAAAAAAAAAAAAATTTCTGAAACGATCGCGCTCGTTTTAGGGAAGTTTTACTGTATCAGGTTATGTACGCACAAGTTGAGACTACTGGTGTTACAGCATACCTGCACAAACAGCGCTCAACGAGCGCGCGCTCCTTCGGAGCGGGAAAGCTGTGTTTACCGCTCGCCGAAACGGAGAGGAAGATACGTCAGAATGACATAGACTTGCTATAGGTAGAGGAGAGGGAAACGACCACTCAGTTATCTAGTGGAATGCAGTGTGTAGCCTATGTCTATTCTCAGTAACTGTTTCACGTTGCTTACCTACTGCTATAGTACAGTATGGAGGAATCTAAAAGACGGAACATAACATTTAACGATTTACAGCTCGAACTTATTGATCTTCAATGTGACCTAAGGCTAAAGATCGTTTGAATAATACAGGGTGCGTCAGAAAGAACGGATGGATTTCACATGGCAAGAAAATTGTAAAGATTCATCAAATCAAAAATTTATTGTTATCAACATATTCACCAATACATGCAGTTTATTTATGTAAAACAACATTATCCATATGATGTCCTTGGCATTCAATACAGGCATCGAGGCGTTTTCTGATGTTCGCCATCACTTTCACAGTCATAGCTGGTGCAATTGCCACGATTTCTTCACGAATCGCTGTCTTCAGTTCGTCCAGTGTATGTGATCGATGTTTACAAACTTACGCCTTCAAATGGTCCCAAAGAAAGAAGTCGCAGGGCGCGAGATCTTACCGTAGCCTCGGACAATCTCAGTGCAATAGAATTTCGTCCAGGTGATTTCTTCTTTAATGTTGAACCTGTGATACGAAATGAAGCCACCCACCGCAAAATTGTATTCCGAGTTGGAATCCTAGCGTGACATCCGATGTCGAAATGAGTCCTGAGTGGCGATCACAGACTCTTCATTTTTCAAAAATGTCTCTACGATGAAAGCACGTTGTACACCAGACCAACACCATATTCTCAACTGAAACTGCATTCTATGGCTGACCCAACAGTCGTGGTCCCCCTCACTATATCTCTATCCTCGTTGCGTATCGATAGTTTGAAATCCATCCGTTCTTTCTGACGCACCCTTTACTACTAGCCTAGTTGAGTTTTACAAGACTAAACATTCGCAATAATATCCACGACTACACAGGTTGGCTGTGAAAATGATTGCTATGTTTGGCTCAACATTTATATTTGTGAGCAACTGTTTTCTATAATTAACTTTAATAAAGGCAGACATCGAACATCTGTAACTGATGTTACATTACGATCAGTAGGCTACTGTTCCTTTCAGCTGCCAACAGCATAAAACCTCGTTTTGATGTACTGATAAATAAAAAGCAACAAAATGATATTGTACATTTAAATAGCAATAGAATTTATATTATTTCTATAAAATAAATATTTCTTTATTAATTAATAATAGTCCAAGACAGTTTTACAAACACTGAACGGGAATTCATTTCATAAACACTCGTAATAGTACTTCTTTTTGTGTATATTTTGTACGAGATCACTCCTTCTTCCAGTCCACCCTTATACAGAGCGCAGCTAATATCTGCATTCCGCTCATGAGCTGTGAGCCGGCTCGGAGAGAGCAAACTTTGTGCAGGCCTGTGTTACAGCAACGCAGTAACTGTGTACGCTTAGCGCGGAGCACACATCCCCTATTACAAACAGAGAGGCAGTGCGATGTGTGTACAGTTCAGCGGTGACCAAAACTCGAACGGCAGTGATTACACTTGAGAGACAGTCTAAGAAGTAAGGAGAAGGGGGAGAGGTAAATGGCAAGAAAACTACAACCAGTGGCGGTTCGTGCAGTAACATTGATTTCTTCATCAACCCCGCGAATAAAAATAGCGATCTCTGCTGTCAATAATGTCGTTTCTGTCATCAAGAACCAATAAAAAATATATACATATCTTCTCGCTTTTTTTTTTTTTATATTTCTCAATGAACACAATCAGAAATTCCCTGAATTCTCTTCTGGATATTTAATCGAGAAATGCGCAGTTTTTTCAAAATTAATTATACATTTATTATCAGGCAGTACATCTCACTTGACTGTTTCGTCGCCTAGCAGATGAAGAGACGTAACTCCAAAAAATAGATTTTAGAGGTACGCCGGTACATATGAATATATTCAAATACACATTCGAGATTCAATCCTCCACATGCTCTTGCGAATTTTGGTATACTAAACGACGTTACATCGTCATAGTATTCTTAGATTAAATCTTTTTCTTTTATTCATGGTGATTCACAGGATTTACCGTCCCTTACGGAACTTATTTCCGAAAACTTTCTGAGAGAAAAAGTCATATGAACATTTGTCCTAATCTCAATATTTTCAGAGTTACACTAATTTGAAGTTTTTGTAAAATACCTTTATTCTTGAGTTTTAAAGGTAAAAGAATATTACACATAAAGCATGAATTATTCAGGAGTATTATTTCTTTAATTAGATAGTATTCTGAAGCTAAAAATGTGTTGTGAATTCCATAGTTGTTTCGTACAGAATTTTTTCTTCGATTTTTAACTACATAATTACATTTTCTTACGCATTTATCACAATTGTTACAAATCACGCCACTCTTGTAAATTCTTTAAGACTATACATTAGGATGCATAAGGAAAGCCTTGAAAGCACTACATTTCCCTATGCGTATTCTGAAGTAATCTAACTGAAGGTCTAAAAATTAGCGTACAAAACCCTTGTCCGTCAAATTATGGAATATGGAGTAGTAAGTTGGGATCCGTACAGACGAAGCCAATTCGATTCGATATAAAAGGTCGAACGCAAGGCAGCAAAATATGTCAACATGGGAAAGGGACATGGTGAAGAGATACTAAAAGACTTAAGGTGGGAATTTCTCAAATCAAGGAGACGAAAAACCAGACTGACCACATTGTTTAAGGGACAAATGGGATACAAAGCACGGATCGACATCATTGCTAGACTAGTGACACCATCATACTCAGACAGGGCTGATCATATTAGGAAGTTTAAATGCAGAAAGCAAAAAACGGACGTGGCAAAATTTTCCTTTGTTAACCGCACAATAGTAGACTGGAACAGCTTACCTGCGGCAATCTTTCAGGGTGGTCCTCTCAAAATCAATACATTTAAGGAAAGGTTGAGAAAATCAGACTGAAAATGTAATCGTAGGTACAGTGTCATTATCTAAGTTGTGTCATGTAATTAATTAAGTTGATTTGTAATTTATTAAGATGATATGTAATTAAGTTGATATGTAAATGAATTAATGTGATATGTAATTAATTAAGATGATATGTAATTAATTAAGGTGATATGTAATTACTTAAGTTGATAATAATTGGGTGTATTGTAGGCGTTATTATAACATAGTTTATATTTATAGTCCATTTATTTATAGTTAGAAGTAAATTTAAGTTTATTTTATTTTTTATTGCTGTAATTATAAATTTTATTAATATAATTATTGTAATGGTATTATTGTACATTATATATCACTGCCACCTGGTGTATACCCAATTGTAGTGTTAATACATACATACATACATACATACATACATACATGCATATATACACATACATACATACATACATACATACATACATACATACATACATACATACATACATACATACATACATAATTAAACTGTAAAGAATCCAGTTTCTAAAGTCGTATGATTTGTAACAATTTTTGTGATAAGTACTACGTGGGAATGATATCATTTTTAGTTAAAAATTAAAAAATAAAATCTGTAGAAAGCAAATTAAGGAATTAACAGAACATTTTTAGCTTCAGAACACTAGCCAAATTCTCTATTTGTAAAATTTTTTACCCTTAAAACTAAAGAAAAGTAGTATCTTACAAACATCTTCAGATTAGTGTAACTCTGAAAGTACTGAAATTACTACAAATGTTTATATGACATTTTTTGCTCAGAATGTCTTCGGAAATTCGCTCAGTAAGTGACGGTAAATCCTCGTGAATCGTCCTGTATTGTGCTATTATCTTCTTATTACATTCTCGTCACTTCTAAAATCCTCTGAAATTTGAAAAATATGTCAAGCAAACAAACAACTTAACGATTGACTGATTGGTCCAGTTTACCTTACAAATTTCCTTATTTCTTGTTGAAGAGACAGCTTTTTTGTGTGTGAGAGATATGGTGAACAATCAACTGCAGAGTTAATTTTCTCTTCGCACTCCGGTCCTTTCTTCTTGCAGTTTTACTTAACTGTTACCTTAATATTGCGTCGCGTTTATCTGCTGGACTCTAAATGGTTTTCTTACTTAAAAAGATGTTCATTAACAATTGTGTTACTAACAGTTTGACGAAGTCTTTCAAAATATGCTTACAATATAATAAAAGATTTTCATTAAAAAAATCAAATTTATTTGACAAGGGAACAACGGAAATGAATAAAATCAAATATTTAACGGCAACAAACGAAAAGGAAAGGAGAGAGAGAGAGCTGATTTAAGTTGTTATAAATGGAAGGAAAGGATGACAGGTTCGAGCGAAATGAAAGAAGTTTTCAAAGAATTCAGAGGCCTCAGATATTCTTTATAAGAAATCTTATCTAAAATGTAACGAACGTTCTTCTTCTGGAAAATGTATCATTCCAACAAAAGGTGCGGCTGCGATGATAAATAGAGTACAGAAGATAGCATCACAACAAGTACTCATAACTAACATTACACAGAAACAATGAACTGAGTTGAAATTAGATTTAAATCTTGATGAGACCGAATTAAAGAAATTCAAAATTTATCTGGGTTAGTAGGTCTTCATAGTATTCCTGTTGAAGCAATGAGAACGATTACTAATTATAGAAATTAACATTGATAGCTCACTTAGAAGAGTGTTGGTTCTCGGTGACCGAGAACCCAAGTTCAAAGCTCAGTGATACTGGTAACAAAATTGAGTTTGTGGTGGGCAGAGTCAGGGCCATGAGGATTTTCTTCGGTGTTCTTCTGTTTCTTCATCGTCATTGCACCATCTCCATAATTTCTCTTTTATTTTGATTTCAGATTCGTAAAAATTTGTAATTGAACGATATACATCAGCTACTGGTTTATGCGGATGACGTGAATATGATAGAATAACATTCAGAAACAATCTTGTTAATTCTAATATTTCTAGTATTAAATTTAAAAAGTTATGTATGGATTTTATAAATAATGAAAAAATGTAAATTTAAATTTATATATTCTTATTGTGTAGTAGACATAAGACAACTTATATTATATACTTCTTAATTTAAATTCAGGAATACACCCCTGAACACGACTTCTACTCTTTCAGGGGTAATCTAAAGTTTTATCTGCTTATATTATATTTTATGTTACAATTACTAGCAAAACAAGTACATAAATAAAATAAATTAAATTAGGGAAAACACGGGAATTTTACTTGAAGCAAGTAAGAAGATAGGTTTGGAAGAAATCTCCGAAAAAACAGCCTATATGATTATGACTCGTGACCAGAAAATTTATAAATTTATCCTTTGAAAAGGTAGTGAGACACTCGAGAGGAAATTAAACGCATAATAAATAAGGGAAATGCTTATCTTTATTCGGTTGAGAACTTTTATTATCCAGTCTGCTCTCGAAAAAGCTGAAAGTTAGAATTTATATAAGAGTTATAAATTACCGGTTGTTCTGTATGGCTGTGAACCTTGGATTCTCACTTTGAGAGATGAACAGAGGTTAAGGGTATTCGAGAATAAGATACGTAGGAAAATGTTTGGGGGTAAGAGGGATGAAGTTACAGGACAATGGAGAAAGTTACACAACTCAGAACTGCATGCATTGTATTCTTCGCCTAAGATAATTGGGAACTTTAAATCCAGATGTTTGAGATAGGTAAAATATGTACGTATGGATGAATCTAGAAATGCATATAGAGTATTAGCTGGAAGACCTAAGGGGAAGAGACCTTTGGGGAGACCGAGACGTAGATAGAAGGATAATATTAAAATGGATTTGAGAGAGGTGGGGTATGATGGTAGAAACTGGATTAATCTTGTTAAGGATAGGGACCATTGGCGGGCTTATGTGAGGGCGGAAATGAACGTCCTAGTTCCTTAAGAGCATTAAGTAAGTAAAGCCTTGGTTTTTGTGAACCGACGCATGCAACATGCGAGGTACGAGGCGCGCCTCGTACAAATCCGGAGTACACGAGAGATAGTGAGTGGTTTCTATAACTGCGAGATGCGAGGTCGCTATCTCTCATGTAGTCCGGATTTGTGCGAGGCGGGCCTCGCACCTCGCACGTTGCATGCGTCGGTTCTGAAAACCCAAGGCTTAAGTAACATTATAAACTAATACATCAATTCTCGCAGCGAAATTATGAATTTTTAATTCATAGAGGTTTAACTTCTTATATTTTTATGTTAAATAATTAGATTATAAACTGAAGTATCTATTCTCGAAGTGAAATTATGGCATTTTTTTAAATACATAAGTTTCTGAGTTCAAAAATTCTTCGAAATTTTCTATTGATTTTACGTCTGGAGAGAGATTCTTGTTCGGTTACTTTTTTTTTAATACTATTCTCATTCCAAATTTTGTTCATAGTAACAGTAGCAGTAGCAGTTATAGATATAGTAGTAGTTACAGTAGTAGTTGTAATATTTTATAGGATGCGTTAAATAATGAATTTCCATATCACCTGGCACCTGATTATCTCTGCCGTTCCTAGTGTTCGAAATATATAAATATACGGCAGTGTATAATACCAGCATATCGATGTATTCCTGATTTTTATACAAAAAGAATCGTTGTCTGACAACCCATCAAGTTCCAAGGCCTACCATTGGGCTGCTGCCCTCACATTCACATGTCTCATCAGAGATTGAAGAGCATACAGTCATTGCGGGGATAATGTATAATTAGCACGACCATTCCCCCCCAGCCATTATAGCTGGCTTGCGAAACCGGACTTTGCTACTCATTATAACTCCCCAAGTTCATCACGATGCCGATTGGGAATCGGTCTTATACACAGGCCGAAATTAATGTACAAATTTCTCACTCCATGAAAAATCGAATCAGCGCTCATTACGTAACGCAAGTTCAAAGCATGACACTTTATAAGATCATGTAGATATGTCGCTGGACTGAATTTCATACATACACTTTTTAATAATAAAAATGCGTACCGCATGTTTATAATTAGCGCTTTAATAAAATTGCAACTGTGTCGCGGAAATTCAGTTACAATTACACACTGTGCATTTAGTTATTGTGGCGATAATTTGTAACAGTTCTATGAATGCGACATTGCAATTAGAGCTTATTTTGCACTCAAAAAAAGAAATTTTCCAGGTTTATAAGAGTAGATGGTTTTATAAAGGGAAATAAAATAGGAAATGACGTCAGAAGAGGACAATAGAAAATAAATGAGAAATATAAGCGGGAATCCAAATAACTGAATATATTGCCTGTAGAAATTAGCAGCTGAACGAGATAGCTCAGTGATAAAAACACACGACTTGCATTCGAGAGAATCTGGGTCAAATATGGAGCTGTGTCAATCTTATAAGAGTTACTAGCGATTTTCTGGATCATGAAATAGCTAGGAATCTAGTAATGTGAAAATGTATTGCTGAATTGGTTTCTGTTTCCAATTACCACAAAATATACAGATACTTTTTTCTCAAGACATCAGTCTCTGCTGATTTTAGACGGTCGACAAGTCTGCAGATACGGGCATTAGGTGACATAGTGGTTCATGAAATGACAGATAGAAATGACGGATATTCCAATCCAATGTTTTAGTAATAATAGGTCTATATGCAATCGCGAAATATCCTTGCAATTAAAGAGAATAAAAATTAAATCTAAAAATATTTTAAATATTTTATAAAGAACACATTGATTTACTAAAAAAAATACCGCTGGCCTCTCGATGGAAATGGAATAGGCTCGATCATAAACCGTGAAATGTTAAAAAAAAAAAAAAAAAAAAAAAAAAAACAGCAACAAGATTCGCACTTTTTTATTACAATTTTTCCCAGACTACTAACGCATCCAGTAACATTTAAGGTGTGATATTAAAAATGTCTTATTAGAAGTTTGTTTAAAATAAACCGAAATTTACAGTAGATAATGTTTTACAATAATGAAAATTTACAGTGAAATAAAGAAATATATAAAAAATAAAATAGAATGATAAAATTCAACTGTAATTTGAGCTGAAGTACAAGTGTCGTCGTAAAATGTCCATAGAACCCTTCAAAACGATCATAGAAATTTTCTTAATTGTTGTGGTTACTCCAAATTTATGACACAATGTGTCTGTATGGCTTCTCTAGCTATTTTGTACGTTTAGGCGTAATTTTCATTTTGCAGTTTTCCTTTTTAATATAATTCCCATTTAAACTGTAATAGATACACATGTAAAATTCAAAACACTTTTTTACTGTAAAACCTTAACATTTGTTTTAATGTAATTTTGTATCAGAAATTGAGCTGATGGTGAGAAGTCTAACCTTTCTCAACCCCTTTTCTTATTTGACTCTAGTGTATTGTATCTCGTACAAATAAAGTTATACGACCATAGGCAAATGCGGTAGTTAACTCACACTTGAATAATGTAATGGTCATTCGTTATCTAGTGAAACTAAATGCAAGCGTGCGCTGTAGCTCATAGTAAGAAACTTATGGCGGGAGTAAGTAAGTTAGCTAGGTGCAAGTGAAAGTTTAGCGAAGGAGGGAAGTTTCCAAATCCAGTTTTTGTTCCGATCACGTGCAAGTAGATTTCACGGGATAAAGAATGGCGTATATATTGATTAACCTGAAAATTTAGATCCTGTATTTTTTCTTGGTCACGGTAAATTTCGTTGCTGAATAATCTTCGCAATTGTATGCGTGAAGGTAAATATTAATACTACTCACCATTACTTACTCACTTTTAAAGAACCCGGAGGTTCATTGCCGCCCTCACTTTGGCCCGCTATCGGTCCCTATCCTGTGCAAGATTAATCCAGTCCCTACCACCATATTCACCTCCCTCAAATCCATTTTACTATTATTCTCCCATCTACGTCTCGCCTCCCCAAAGGTCTTTTCCCTCAGGCGTCCAACTAACACTCTATATGCATTGTTGGGTTCACCCATACGTGCTACATGCCCTGCCCATCTCAAACGACTGGATTTAATGTTTCTAATTGTGTTTTAAGAAGGATACAAGTTCAAGTAAAATTCCTGTGTTTTCCCTAATACTTTGTGGATTTTCTCTTAACTACTGCTACTAGTACTACTGCTACTAATACTTCTGATACTACTACTGATAATAATAATAATAATAATCATAATAATAATAATAATAACAACAATAATGGTTTATTTAACCTGGCAGAGTTAAGGCCATACGGCCTTCTCTAACACTCAACCAGGAATAAAACTGCGTTAAAAATTTGAAAGATTTCAATGTTCGGCAATCCTTGGCTTCAGGCGGCAGAGAGTTCCAGCGACGAGAAGTAGCAACAGTGAAAGATGAGGAATATAGAGATGATGTGTGGAGTGGAATTTCTAGCGTGTTATCGCGTTGTGATCGAGTATTAATATATTATGATAGCGAGAGAGAGTATGAAAACTGGCGAATAAATAAGAGGGGGATGAAGTGTGCATAATTCGATATAAGAGAGAAAGCGACTGCACATTTCTCCTCTCATGTAACCTAAGCCATGATAACTTCTCGAAAGAAGGTGAGATATGATCATAGTATCGAACATCACAAATAAAGTGAACGCACGCGTTATGAACACACTGTAGTTTCTGAGAGGAATCAATCCTGAGATCACTGAACAAAACGTCGCAATAATCGAAGTGAGGTAGAAAGAGTGTCTGTACCAGCGTCTGTTTTAATAATTAGATAATGATACAATATTTTTAGTGAATTGAGAATAGATAATGCCTTCTTACTGAATGGTACTACTTCTGCTACTAATTACTGCTGCTACTACTACTACTACTACTACTACTACCACCACCACCACTACTACTAATAATAATAATAATCTACTATTGCTACTACTACTACTACCACTACTACTAATCTACTATTGCTACTACTACTACTACTACTACTACTACTACTACCACTAATCTACTCATGATGGGGACTAGTATTTAATATAAACTGTCATAAGATTCCTACAGACAACATTTTTCTTATGTTATTCTTATTTATTTTTTCAATCAGATTTAACTATTTCTTCATTTCCATTCGGTCATTTTTTGATCACTAAATATCCTATCTAGTTTGAAATAATTATAAAATAAAGACTTATCATAAGAACTCATACCCCAGATGTAGCTCATTCAGTCACCAAAAATTTTCATAACCTACGTTTCGTTATATACGAGTAATTTCACACCTATGTAAAATACCATGAGAATTTTCGCGGTCATAATTATTACGTGGTTATTTTCTTAGCAACGGTAGATTCTTCTCATATCTTTATTCACTTCTTATTATACTTTTCCACATCATCACAAATAGTTTCTTCAATTTCGAAATCGGCCTGTAATAAACTATTAGAGTTATGGTGTGCACACTGTTTACTTTTCATACCATTTGGAACTAGTTCGCTCATTTACTGAATTTTCGTCATCGGGTCTAGATAACGAACACAGTTCACTGGTTAACACCATTACTCTGCATGACATTCAGATAAATGTATTGGTTGAAATGTCATGGATTTTATCTGTCAGTCAAAGGATGATGGACATTTCACACATCTGCTTTTTGTAATGACGGATTGAATACTCGTGCTTTTATACCCCACGACGATTGTGTGGGACACAGCGTGCTGCTCGAACATATTGCAATGAAATTTACAGAAAGATCAAGCTGAGTCATGCATTTTTACCGGAAATAATTTTGTATTTGTTGTTTTTATTTATATTTTTTTAGGTATTGCTATGTTCTATTCTGTCTGCTGTCTACCCTGCATGCCTCTCTCTGTCGGTCCGCTTTCCCGTCCGTCGCTGATTGAACATCCGTTCATCCTTCGATCTTCGTCGGTCCTTTCGTCCATCCGCTGGTATCTCCTTCCGTCCGTTTGTCGGTCCGTCCTTCCGTCCATCCGTCTGTGTTTGTACGTGTCGATCTCCGTCGTCTGTCGGTTCGTCTTTTCGTCTGCCAGCCTGCCTCTCACTTTTCTTGCCTGCATGCCTGTCTTTGCCCGTCAGTCAGTCTGTCTATATGTTTGTCTGCCTCTCGGTATTTCTGTTTGTGTCTATTATAAGTCTTACTAATAAACCGTGTATAGTTTTTATACGAGACTTATGCAGAGTTGAGACAGAAAACGTTACTAACAAGCCATACATAAGCAATGGATGTATAAACAGCCTGTAACTATAAAATGGGAATTGCTTTGCAGTAGTTATATACATGAAACCCCTTGTTTAAGCGTTGTATATAGAGAAAAAGTGGCCGCCCTTCTAACAGCTGTTCGTATCGAATGTCATTTTATGACGATGGTTGCCTTGTAACCACAGAAGAACAAACCAAAAAGCACAGAATAATTAAAATAATATTGCGGTAGCTTGTAGGCCTACTCTTCGACAAAAATAGTGTGGTAATCGATTAGAGCCAGTTGTACTATCGATACATAACACGCCACGCTAGAGCGCTCTACCGGATCAATAGAGAATCTCAGCTGATATTCTATTACCTTTCGTAACGAAGTAATGACGAAACTATGACGTAGCTGTGTAATAGTTATACTGTTATACACGACGTATGCAGTGATTATTTATTGGTAAGGAATTTACACACGATGTATAAACGAGCTACTCATTGTATAAGTATAAGACAGTTAAACCAGCGAATAGGGATTATAAAGAATGGACACTGAGCGAATTTTCCTGTGTTTTGTTTCTCTGTGCGCCACCGTTTAGTTCCACTTTCAAGCTCTAGAGGTTAGTGTAATCGAGCATACGCTAAGATAATAATTGAGTATAGAGTTGAGACACAGAATCCAAACATCGCCTACCTTATTGCATAATCCAGTAACGCTTTGCTTCAAATAAATTCAAGTTAACTTATTTCTCAATGACAAACTTGTAGTAATAATATTTTTTTTATATTTCAGATATAATAAATTATATTATAAAATAATATAATATATTCTAAAATTATGTATCAAATTCGTTTAATATTTGTATATAATATAATATAGGTATATGGTTTTACTTCTCATAAGAGTTTTGTTCTTCCATTTTCACTGCTATCAAATCATTACATATTTTAATTGTTGCTGGGGTCAACGTCTCAACTCTCATTATAAAGGAACTCTAGAGTCTAGACATTACAGTTAATGACGGATTTATTATTTTATGGATCCAATTTATTTTATTTGAATTCATAGTGTACCTAGATGTATTAATAATGTGTTATATTTCCGCTGTGTCGACTGCTAGCTGGTGTGATGTCAGCGCCAACTCTAGGGAGAAAGCAGAATCTCACGCTCTACCTGGCTTGAAGGTCATTGAAATCAGTCCGGCTACATCAAAGGTACCGACACGAAGTGTCCATTCTTTATAATCCCTATTCGCTGGTTAAACGTCTGTATATAGAGTTTTTATTAGTAAGACCGTATCTCTTTATCTATCGCGATGGAGACTTGATTTATCTTAAAGTGACTTTTTTCCCTTTTCGACCTATACATAGTACACAGATACAGGTAAGAACTCGTGATATATGATCTACAGGACTTAGATTTCTTCTGTTCAACGTTAAAGATGCGTTTTTTAATCGTTACGTATATCAAGAAAGTAACTGAAAAACCATTTTATGTTAATTTTCTATGACAGATTTTCAGATCATTTGGAATTATAATCAAGAAGATCATAGAGAATTTGGAAAGCCAATAAAAATGTAGAGAAGCCCTTTGATGGCTATGAGTCTTGCAAGTTCTCAAAAATGTAGCTTATGATGATAATTATTGTCAATAATCCTCATAAAGACACTTTTATTCAGTATTTTTATTTTGGAGTTTTAACCATTTGATAAAATATGGCTAATTTCTCCACCTTTCTGGAACATCTTACTGATTCTATCCACCCAATAAAAAGAAGGTCCACTTTCCTTGTAAGCACCCTCTTTAGCGCCCAGCTAATGAAAGTAACCATTTTAAATAAATATTTTAATTATTACCATCATCCTCAAATAAGGTTCCGCCCTGGTCCCTTTACCACATCTTATTTGTCTCCCCGTCATTGCTTCGGTCAGTTCAAGAAGCGATTTTGTCTTTGTAATTTAAAGGCCATTTGGCTGTTTTTTGTGCTGTCGTTCAAAATGTTCTTTCTGGTTATCTGTATTTTCCATAATTTTGTTCTTAATGCTGAGTTTTTCTCTAATGCTTTTGTCACGTTTATGGTTTAAAGGTCTCCATCCAGCTACAGTTTATATGAATTTCATTTTGATTGTCTGAATTCTTTCTATAATCTCTTCTGGTGTCTGTCTCACAGCCATATACAGAACGTTCGCCTACGGGTGCGCAGTTGTTGAGACACGCTCGACAATCAAGGACATCAAGGTCGGCAAGTTATCAGTTGTGAGCCAGATGTTGCAGTATTTAACATATACAGTGCAGTTTCTTGACACAGTTGCATAAATATTCAGCGTGTGTGTAAAATTTGTTAACAATGCAAAACGCAAAATTCACGCTTGAACAAAGAGTTTTTATGTATGATGCATATGTGAAAACAGTCATGTAGAGAGGTGCGTAGGCAATTTGAAGTGAAATATTCGGGTGCTCCAATTCAGGGTAGAGAAACTGTTAGACGTCTTGTTAACAAATAAAGAACAACAGGGTCGATAAATGCTACAATTCCTAAGCGAAAACGAAGAGTATTGACGGAAGAAAAAATTGATGAAATCAGTGCATCATTTACACGCTCTCCTAATAAATCTCTAAGACGTGTTTCACAGAAAGTTAGTGTTTCAAAAACATCAGTCTTTACTGATGTTAAAATTTTAAAATTAAAACCCTACAGAGTATAGTATAGAAAGCGGAAGCTTAAGGATAGACGATTCCCAAAAGCGACACCGCAGGCAGGCCGCTTTCCTGGCCCCACCCGTAGGCGAACGCTCTGTAGAAAGGCTGGTACTGCCACAACCTTTCACAATTAAATCATAGTATCTTCTCAAAATATTACTTGTTTGTATTTACCATACAATAATTGATGTAGGCCTATTATTGCTATTTTCCTTCCTAAATCTTCGTTACAATTATATTTATGATATCATACACTCTAAATGTATTTCAAAATTGTAACTTGTTGACTCGGTTTTTTTTCAGTCAGCATTTTTGCACAATAAGATGATTATGTTTGTGATGAAAATATTTTCGTAATAAGCCTATAAAATTTATATTCATTCAATCATAGTTTTCTGTCCAAGGGCAGATTTTTCACTGAAAACCCAGCATTCTCCAATCTTCCCTGTTTTCTGCCTTCCTCTTTGTCTTCTCATATGAG
Organism: Periplaneta americana; assembly: GCF_040183065.1. Lineage (NCBI taxonomy): Eukaryota > Metazoa > Arthropoda > Insecta > Blattodea > Blattidae > Periplaneta > Periplaneta americana. The sequence goes on from NC_091117.1 coordinate 158,230,362, forward strand.
CCATATATCTTAATGTTGTCTACCACCTGATATCTTCTTCTGCCCCGAACTCTTCTCCCGTTCACCATTACTTAGCAAAATTTATTATTGGAGTTATGCAGAGCAATTTTATTGTTCAGTTTTAAAAGTTATTTTACTTCGTTGCATGTATTTGTCTTTCGTATGTATCAGACTAAATTATCTAATAAATAAGGACAATAGACTCAACTACACAAAATTTCTAAGACTTTTTATAGACTCCAGTTTAACATGGGATAAGCACATCGAATACATATGAACAAAGCTATCAAGAGTTTTATATTTATTAAAGAAATTAACGATCTGCGTTTCTGAAAATTATTTAAGATGTGCCTACTTTTCTTTCTTTCAGTCGATAATCCGATATGCCCTAATTTTCTGGGGAAATGGAACCAAAATTGGAAGCGTCTTGATTTTACAAAAGAAAGCCTTAGAATTTTATGTAAAGCAAACTATCTGGAACATTGTCGGCCACTTTTCAGACAATCACGGATTTTAACAATCATAAATCTGTATCTAGTACTTTACACTCGACAAAATATCGACAGTTACTCATTAGTGGCCAATATACATGAACATTAAATTAGAAATAATGAACAAATTAATATTCCATTTTGTAGATTACACAAGAGCAACACAAACTTTTTAATTATGGGGATGAAATTATATAATAAGCTCCCAAGTCAATATTATAAATTACCAATCAATAGCTTCAAAACTAAATTTTACAATTGGCTATTAAATAAATCTTTTTATTCTTTTGCTGAGTTTTTCAACACAAATTTGTATGAAATTATAATTTAATAAATAAGTTTAATTACAATTTAGTTTTCTTTAATTTAAAAGTTTCAAATTATTTCATGTTTTCATTGTATTATTTAAATTTTACTGTTTCGTTTATTAGTGTTTTTTAAAATGTATTTATATGTTTTCCAATGTATTCTAACGAAGCCTAAAACTGTATGTCTAATGGCCAAATAAGTTGAATTGAATTGAATTATTTAATGAGGTTAAATAAGTAGGTAAATGACTTCTTCGAAGATTTATAACCACAGCGAATCAATTGGACAGACCTTGTACTAAATAGGAACAAAATAAGAAAATGAAATACAGCATTCCAGTACAACTAAGATGAAAATGAAAGCTGGGATGACACGTGCAAGATTTACAGTATAGATGACTTCACTGAAACTTAATTTCCTAATCTCTGTGGCTGTTAATGATGATGCTGATGATGATAACCAGACATCGAGATTTTGGACCCGATAGAATAAGTTTACTACGTCCGTACTATAGGCAGCTTTTTCATTGTGTTGGAGTCGGCAGAAGAAGAGACATGTGTACATGAAACCAAGTTCAGTCCAGTCTGCTGGTACTGTACAGTGACGTTCCAAAAAGAGGCAACTAATTTATCAAACATTAAAATAAAATGATTGTTAGAGGAGAAAAATTCTATAGGACCAAAAAATTAATCTTTACATAGATTAAAATAAAAAGCCTATCATGCGAAATTTTCAAAATTAATTAAGTTAATATGCATTTCCTTTCGGCTTCTGTCATAAGCACAAGTGTAATACTTGCTCAACATACATAATAATTCTGCACAGCATACATAACTTATGAAGTACAATACATGGTACTGTTACAATGTAACCTACTACAACACACATTCTGAAGGTCTCAAAACTAAACTTTCTTCGGTAGTCGGCAAGACAAAGTTTATAGTGGGAGAAGCTCCGCTCTACATCACATGATGTAATGGATTTATTTTAGTAGGTTATTTTACGACGCTTTATCAACATCTTACGTGATTTAGCGTGTGAACGAGATGAAGATGATAATGCCAGTGAAATGAGTCCGGGATCCAGCACCAAAAGTTATCCAGCATTTGTTCATATTGGATTGAGGGGGGAAAAGCCCGGAAAAAACCTCAACCAGGTAACTTTCCCCGACCGGGAATCGAACCCGGGCCACTTGGTTTCGCGGCCAGACGCGGTAACCGTTACTCCACGGTGTGGATGATGTAATGAATGCAAAACGAAAAAACACTAAGTCATTGAAATCTATCTTCGCTACCCCAGCACTGTCCGTAGACTTCTTCCCTGCTAGATGTCTTTTATGTCACAGAATATCGCATACATTCTTAGACTATTCACATAGATAACCACATGTACAGATCAAAACTAGACTACTAGCTATCTTCTGTCCTCTCTTCTGATAAAGTGAACTAGGTGTACGGGACTGTTTTTATTGTCAGAACAGTACCTCCTCTCCCTGCCTTACGAGTATGACTGAGTAAGTAAAGCACATGGGACGACAGGTAGGTCGCTACCATCTCTGCCCCCACCCACTACAGTCCAGCTATCCAACTTGAAATCGCAATGTTTTCATCTATCGGGTCTAAAGTCTCTAAGCCTGATGATAACGATGGCGATGATGACGATGACGATGATGATGCTCTGTACCAGATTCCTCTCTTGTCATCATCATGTAACGCATTTGTAATCTACCGTATGTATTGGCAGTGAAACCAGACCTGTGTTTCCTGGGGATAAAAAACTTGCCCACAACCCGAGTTCACCGCGAAGGCCACGCGGATCGAGACAGACGAGGTAGTAGTACGGCCTCGTTGCGGTAAGGAGAAATAATCCCCAAGACGCCTGACCGATTGTCCTTTCTCTTAATGAAGGATGACTTAAAGTTCTTGTTTACTCCTACTTGCATTATTATTCTTAGTCTTTCAAAATCTGTGGGTATACCAGGAAGTTTCAATTAAATTGCCGTAGGATGTACTAACATGTTATATTAGCTTTACATTTGAATTGTTTATTTGATAACGTTTTTAGGAACAATATATAAATTACCTCGAGAGAATAAGATGATCACATTAAATTAATGTACGAGAGAGTATGGAAGTGCGTACGTACTGTACATACATACTTTACAATATCAGAAAAAAAAACCGGACCGACCCTAGTAGCTGATTTCAGAGCCTTGTTCACTCCAGAGCACGATAGACTGGTAACTAAGACTTTCGTGGTTCGAATCCTGCCTGGGAAGGAAACTTTATTTGTTCCTTATTCAAATTTATTCCCAATACTTTACAATTGCTGGTAAAATTCATGTTCTGGGAATAATAAGTTAATTAAGTAGTAAAATATCGCTGCAGTCGCAAAGTATTGAGAATAAATTTGAATAGGGAACAAAAAAAAAGTTTCCTTCCCAGGCAGGATGCGAACCACGAAAGTCTTAGTTACCAGTCTATCGTGCTCTGGAGTTTTTTTGCCACTACTGTACATACATACATACATACATACATACATACATACATACATACATACATACATACATGCATACATACATACAAGTACTGTAAGCGGCGTGTGAATGTGAAGTTCTATACTTTTTTTTACCTTGACATATGAAGGTAATGTTGTCAGCATTACGTTTCGGCCACTACTGTATTACCCTCGGTAAAAACTGGTACTCAATTTGACAGGGGTCTAATTGCATCCCGGAGCAGTTCTGGAAGTTTTTATGAGGAAATTCTCGTCACTATACTTGAATTATTCTGGACCTTTCCAGTATGCAATTCATTGCTCCATGAACTGAACTCTGCTGCTCCTGGACTCTAAGTAGTACAACACAACTTACTGAATAAAATTATCTTTCTCCTCCCACTTACATTTTAATACCTTGGAATACCTTCGTACGATTGGTAATCAACCCAATCTTGGGTTGAACACGCGGAAAGCACACGCTTCACCTTATGTGGTGTAGTACAGATTGCACCTGAGAAAGAAACAAACACAGGTGTATTTATGTCATTTATATAGGCCCATTTTTTACCTCCAAATATTGATGTGGAAGAGAGATGTCTTGTAAATAATTTCTGAAACTCTCTTGCTCAGGGAAAAGTGTCATTAAGTGCTATGGATATGTGACACGAACCTCATAACTTTATTTACTTTCCGTAGTGAAAAGTCATATTAAGGATTTTAACAGTTCATTGTCCTCGTTCGAGTCTAATCCATGATTCCTGGATCTCGATTTTTGTCTGGGATGGATTAGTATTAGCCGTTTCTGACATAATACTTTTCTCTACTTCTTTAACTCTTTCTTTTCTTTCTTTCTTTTTCATTTATATTTCTTTCTATTTGGAAATTTAATTCATACAATTTTCTCAGAGTATAAACTTACAGAATGTTTGTGTTTTTATGACAATTTCCAGAAAACTCAACCAATGAATCAACCAATCATTCTGTAGTTCCATTCAGGAGCATACGACATCTATAAGAGCCTTACACCGGACACGATTCCCTGAAACAGCCTTCACTTCACTTCAAGATTTCCAAACACTCTTTGCCTCATTACATACAGTTCTTCTCCGTGTTCCTACAGATCTCTCTCCTTGAGGATTCCAATCTAAAGCGCATTTTTAAATAATATCAAAGTTCTTCCTTAGGGTATTTCCAATCCATCGTCACTCATCAGCAAAGAGAGCAGATGGGGTACGTTATCAGTGGACACAAGTTTACTATACCGAGAGCTTTGACTACGTCACGAGGTGGGGGAAGGGGTCTTACCTACAAGGTACAGTCATTGTACGCACAGAGCTCTCTGATGTTATATGTGCTGTCTTAGATAGTTTTCAATACCTGTGCATTTCCTGGCGTATTTGAATTTCTTATCTTTTTCATATTCTTCTCTATTGGTCCTTCTACACTATTTCCTATATTTACTCTTTTCTTATCGCAGTCCTTCTAATTAGTTCAACTTGTGTTTACCGTAAGTGCAAAGCATTTATTTGCCTTTACATTACAATATAGTTTACGACATGCGGAAAAAAAATACACCTCGGCATGTACAATTGCAGCGATTTGTTGAGGAGTTCGGATCGCAGCACTTTTCCACGGATGCTGAAAAACTTACATGGATGGTATTTAAAGTCGATCTACTGAGGAATAAGAGACACTATGTACAAAAACACTACAACTCTAAAAGACACAAGGAATGTTTTAAGTTGTTGAATTTGAAGAAAGTCGAAGCTATTCCAACGAGTTCAAATATGGAATGTGATTTTTACCAAGACTTGGGCCACATGTTCGTTAGGGCAAATATTCCATTTAAAAAACTAAAACACCCATGTGTCAGATCATTTTTGCAAAAATATACAGGTAGAACACAATCTACTCTGCGTACGGGTTATTTAGCAAAATGTTATGGAGATGTCTTACGTGAAATTAGAGAAACCTTAACAGATGAAAAACTGTGGGTATCTATAGACGAAACGACAAATATTGCAAACAGATTCATTGCTAATGTTATTGTTGGGACACTTCAAACAGAAGGTGTGGGCAAAATGTTTCTATTGACATCCGAAGAGCTAGAGAAAGTAAATTATGTTACCATTGCAGCTCTGTTTGAAAAATCAATGCGATTATTGTGGTCTAACGAAATGAAAGCAGAAAAACTCGATGCGATTATTGTGGTCTGACGAAATGAAAGCAGAAAAGCTCTATTTGAAAAATCGATGCGGTTATTGTGGTCTGACGAAATGAAAGCGGAAAAGCTCTGTTTGAAAAATCAATACGATGATTGTGGTCTGACGACTTGAAAGCAGAAAAGCTTAAAGGTACGTTTTCCTCGGTGCGACTATTGCGATGATCGTTCAACGATGATCGTGCAACGATAATCGTTGAGCACTATTTCTTTGTATTTTCTATGGAGCTGTTTTCCTCCGAGCGACTGCCGCGACTCTAGAAAATACAAAGAAATAGTGCTCAACGATTATCGTTGCACGATCATCGTTGAACGATCATCGCAATAGTCGCACCGAGGAAAACGTACCTTTAGGATTGAAGTATATCATCGTGCACTGTAACAAATGCAGTCATGAAGAAGAGCAAAGTAGTACAAAGTAAAATACTATGTTTTCTGTGTTGCTGTATTTATATACAATATATTGTTCTTATGTAGTTACATTAATATCATGTAACACAGAACTATGTATGTTGTAATTAAATGTTAAATATAAACAATGGGTTATTTAATATTATAAAGTGAAATTACTGAATAGTAAAAATAATTTGCTGCAGGAACTGTAATCCAGTCGTCGTTATTGTAGCGACACGATGACATTCCCCCCTCCCTTCCTTGTTCCCTAATACATTACGATATAGTCCATGTAGCAGTTAACTCAACGGTTTACGTACACCAAATGCTCCCTCTGCCCATCAGGTTCCTCATTTGCTAACTCACAGAGTAAATGATTACTTATAACCTCGAGCCAGTAAATGTTAAATATGCTTCGCAAACGTCGCTTTATAAATGACCACAGCTAGCAATTTATTGAGTTGTTTACTAGCCATGTTTCTGATCTATAAAACAGTGCAGATTTAACATTATTTCTAAATATCTTCAGCTTTGTGTTTCTTGAAATATTTATGTTTTTTTTTTTTTCAAATATTTTAAGGCCATAAAAGCTATGTTCATATTTTATTGTGCCTCCATTTTTTGTAACAGTGCTTGCAAGGCATTCAAATGTGTTTACTTCTTCCATAAACAAACAAAAGTAGATAATATTCAGTCGTATGACTTATTTTTAATATAAAATAATGCCTGCTATTGGCCGAAACATGTTAACAATGTAATATAAAATTTAACACGTGATAGACACATAATACGTTTTCCGAACTATTATAGCTTTTACTGCGTTGTTTCCATTCCCTTTATGTTACATCCCATCACAATAATATGCATTTACAGGAGAAGTTGACTCATGGATTGCTGCTTTCACACGGTTATACTTTTTCCTCCACTACTCCTCTATATTGGGCAGCATGAGCGTTAATGATTTTATTGCCAAGAATTCAGCATTGGTTAACAACAACTTAATACATGTGTGACACATCACATGATGGAATCTGAAACTCTGACTGCATATCGAAACATGCTGACAGATATCCCATAGTCAGTAATGCACATTGTTCAAATAGTCCCTTGACTTTTAATTAGCCACTCACGCAATTATGTGTTATATGTGTTCGTCTTCTAGGTTAATGTTATATTTGACCAATGCAAACTAGGCACTGTTTTCTTTTTATGCGAAGAGGGCTGATTATTCTGTACAAGATTTTTTTTACACTTCTACTACGTCGTACTACTTTTGACCAATAAAACGGTACGAAAGGACGTCTTTCAACCAATCACGGCTGCTTATCGCACAATTTTATCGCGTCCCTAGCATTTGTTTGTTTTTATCACTACCCTAGCATTTGTTTCTTAGTTTGCCAACATTTAAAACTGCACTGGTCTGGACGTCAAAAAACAGAAAATTACAAACCACTCCAGTCGATGAAGAGCACCATTCGGAAATCCTGAACAAGTTGAGGAATAAACATGTACATCAACTAGTTCCACTTCTTTTACGCACATATCCAATATAACATCAACTGAACCACCAACCACTAAAACATTCAAATTTTTAAATTGTACTTTCAATAATTGTTCCTTTTAAAATTATTTATGTTTATTTTTTATTTCATCGTCCTTAATTAAACCTTTTCTTGTTTATTTCATCATCCCTAATTAAAACTTTCCTAACACTTGTTTATATTATTTAGGTTATGTTATAGCTTCTGTTATATGATATGGATAGTCACGTATCGGAGATTGTTTAATATTAAGATTTATTGAAAATCATGTCAAGTGACGTTGATTACTGGGATCCGGATAATTGAAGTGGAATGCAACTGTTTGAATAAAAATGAAACTGAATCAACAAAGACCTCTTGACTAGTAACCGTCCACAGAGTTCAAAGAAGATTCAAAATTTGGCACAACTGATAACGAGAAAAAAACTGATCATAACACAATACTGCCATCTAGCGTAATATTTGTAATGTTGAGATGGTACAATAATACCTTCGAAGACAGTTTTATTTTCGTAAGTGAATCAATATTTTATTGTATTGGAGTACTTCGTTACTTCTAATCGTTATATACTTTCTTCTAATGGTGTATTAGTCAATTAAATCCCACTCGAGTTTTGATTTTCTCTATATAAATTTGTTCGTGTTCCACTGACAGATGTGTCGATAAAATCAAAACCTCTAGTGAGATTACTGTTGATAAACTGGCTCACATGTGACACAGTTTTGTTTATATTCAACATATGATTCACACATTTACGTCTATGAATCTGTGAATCTCCTATCACATTTGCGTCCCAACTCACTTTTTATAATGTTCTTCGCCACTACTTCGATAAATATAGTCATTTACATTTATATTTCTTTAATTCTTGTGATTATGTTTTTTGTATTTTTCTAGTAGGGCCTATTTTTGTCATTGTTTCATTATATATTTCACTTTATTTCACTTCTGGTAGTGTGGAAGAGAGGGCCTCATGGCCTTAACGCTACCAGAATAAATAAATAAATAAATAAATAAATAAATAAATAAATAAATAAATAAATAAATAAATAAATAAATAAATTTATTTTCTCTGTTTGATGCCTCTTCCTCCTCCTAATATTCATCTTGATTTAACTTGTTTAAAAATGTTGGGTATTCATTTATGTAATTATGTGGATCTTATATTTTGCAAATTGTTTCTTGATAGGCCTATATAGCCTACATGCCGCATAGCAACATCAAACCCCTAAGGGTTAGAAACTAATAATATAGAACCTAATTGGTTTGTGTTTAGAATAAATCAAGTATGGTCGCTGATATTAAATTTGGATCTCACTTCAATCGTGCTAATGCACGGATCTCTATATTCACGCTTTAGAGTTTTAATGCATTATTACACTAAGTAGATTAATTTCGTATCGGGGTAGACTTTCACAAAGCACACAAAACAAATTATACTAATCGTGTTATACTTTACTGTAATATCAAATTCAATTCACCTGTAATAGTTTATACACGTGTGGTATGATAGTTATTATTTTAGTATAAATGAGGTAACTATTCGTACTTATTTTGGATAATCTCAAATCTTTGTGCATTTAAATTGAAGTTTTTCTATGGCAAATTTGGTTATAAAATGTAATGTTCAAACTTTACTCTCAGTAATAAGAAGCGATCTCATTCTTTATGTTTAAGCACTATTAAACACTTCGTATAATGCAAGTCTGGCCTTCAGGTATAGGCCTAGCTCCCTGTGAAGCAGACTTGAGTAATTTCAAGGGAAGAAATTGTTCCGGGGCCGGGTATCGATCCCGGGACTCTTCGCTTATCGCACGAATGCTCTACCGACTAAGCTACCCAGGAAATACACTCGACACCGTCCCAATTTTTCCCTTTATATCCACACATCTCAAGTGGACTGACAAGGCGCCAGAAACCCAACTTTGAGTGCACACACAAACTCTTTGAATTGTGGTTTTCAATTGTGCATAATATACAGTGTGTTTCCGAGATGGTGTTACAAACTTTCAGGGATGATGGCGAAGGGCACATGTATCAATTTGAGATAAGGAACCCTGGTCCGGAAATGACTGAATCGAAAGTTACAAGCAAGAATAGTTCTGTGGAAATGAAATAATTTTATTCCTCTGTACACCTTATTTATGTGTATTTATATGTACATCTTACACGTAATGTATTCATCTGACGTTGTTTACGTTGTCTACTTACAGTATTCCGTTCAGTGCGCTGTCTGAGGGATGGGGACAGGAAACTAAACTAAAGCAATGCAAATAGCTTAATGTGTAACGGACATGGTCGGTCAATGCAAATAGCTTAATGTGTAACGGACATGGTCGGTCCTGATATGCACGTCTGTAGACAGCAGTGTATGTGTACAAGTTGCAGTGTCCAGTCGGTCAGTCCTAGTGAAATGGAGGAGTACACGAGAGCGGAATAAGCAGACCTGATTTTAGAATTCGGATGAGCCAATGGGAACAGTAGACAAGCTCACAGATTGTATCGGGCCAAGTACCCACGTAGGAGAGATCCGGCCCATACCATCATTCCACGACTGTTCCAAAAGTTAAGGGAAGTAGGGCACGTGGTGCCAAATTACAATTCCATTTTCACATAACTATTTTTGCTTATAACTTTCGCCTCAGTCATTTCCGGACCAGGGTTCCTTATCCCAAATTGATACATATGCCCTTCGCCATCATCCCTAAAAGTTTGTAACAGCACGTCGGAAACACCCTGTATACGTCAATGTGTCTACACCTGTGGAGTAATGGTTAGCACGTCTGACCGCGAAACCAGGTGACCCGGGTTCGATTCCCGGTCGGGGCAAGTTACCTGGTTGAGGTTTTTCAGGGGTTTTCCCTCAACCCAATATGAGCAAATGCTGGGTAACTATAGGTGCTGGACCCCGGACTCATTTCACCGGCATTATCACCTACATCTCATTCAGACTCTAAATAATCTGAGATGTTGATAAAGCGTCGTAAAATAACCTACTAAAAATGTATATACGTCAATGTAGGTAAGTTAACATAAAACCACAACTCAAGTCACACACACTTTGTGTGCACTCAAAGTTGGGTATCTGGCGCCTTGTCAGCCCACTTGAGTTGTGTGGATATAAAGGGAAAAACTGGGACGGTGTCGGGTGTAGTACCTGGGTAGCTCAGTCGATAGAGCAGTTGACGTGGTTGGCAAGTTGGTATAGCGCTGGCCTTCTATGCCCAAGATTGCGAGGTCGATCCCGGGCTAGGCCGATGGCATTTAAGTGTGCTTAAATGCGACAGGCCCATGTCAGTAGATTTACTGGCATGTAAAAGAACTCCTGCGGGACAAAATTCCGGCACATACGACTACGTTGATATAACCTCTGCAGTTGCGAGCGTCGTTAAATAAAACATAACGTTTTTTTTTCTTCGATAGAGCATTCGTGCGCTAAGCGAAGGGTCCCGGAATCATAATCCGCCCCGGAACAACTTCTTCTCTTGAAATTATTCACTTCGTTAATTTCCGAAATTTACGAGATTTACCTTCGAAAAGGATCCTGACTCAGTGACTTCTTAAAATAAATAGATAGACGGATGATAAGTAGATAGATAGGTAGGTAGGTAGATAGATAGATAGATAGATAGATAGGTAGGTAGGTAGGTAGATAGGTAGATAGATAGATAGATAGATAGATAGATAGATAGATAGATAGATAGATAGATAGATAGATAGATAGATAGATAGATAGATAGATAGATAGATAGATAGATAGATAGATAGATAGATAGATAGATAGATAGATAGATAGATAGATAGATAGATAGATAGATAGATAGATAGATAGATAGATAGATAGATAGATAGATAGATAGATAGGTAGGGAGATAGGTAGGTAGGGAGGTAGGTAGGTAGGTAGATAGATAGATAGATAGATAGATAGATAGATAGATAGATAGATAGATAGATAGATAGATAGATAGATAGATAGATAGATAGACAGACAGATAGACATATAGATAGATAGATAGATAGATAGATAGATAGATAGATAGATAGATAGATAGATAGATAGATAGATAGATAGATAGATAGATAGATAGATAGATAGATAGATAGATAGATAGATAGATAGATAGATAGATAGATAGATAGATAGATAGATAGATAGATAGATAGATGGATGGATGGATGGATGGATGGATGGATGGATGGATGGATGGATGGATGGTTGGATGGATGGATAGAAACTGGGAAGCAGGCATATATACATACATACATAAATAAACAAGTTCCACTACGGATGGATGGTAGAATGATGAAAAAAATAAGGAGATTTGCGCTGCAGGATGATTGAATCAATTGTTAATTATACAATATTTTAAGCCCATTAACTAGTGATTTAGTGGAAATTAAAAACTAATTAAAAATGTGAATGATGAATTCGTTATTTCAGCGAGTTTAATAAACTGTTTACATTCATGTAAGAAGTAGGCTTACTCGTAGAAATCAGTGTAATATTACGAAAGTATAATAAAATACACGTGGAAATGCTAAAATAATGAATTCGTATGTGAAAATATCAAACATATGTGTTCTGAGTGATTCCTAATGGCAATTCTAATGCTGTTATTGCATGGAAGTTAAAATAGTAATTTACTGAACTATACGCAGCTTGTGAGCCACTAAACACTCGGGCACTATATTTGTTGTGACTACACCATATCAATATACAGCATGGAAGTGAAATAATCATGTAGATTGAAAGGGACGATACAGATATAGGAAGTCAACGAACTCAGGTCTGTCTGCCTTAGTGAACTATCACCCATCTCCTTTTCTGGCGGCAATGTTGCAAGCTGATCGCATCGATCAGGGGCTTCAAATTAGTGGGTTTTAAATTAAAGTTACACGAAAATCGTTCACGCTATTGAAATACGCCAAAGAGATAAATGATTATTAGATTTCCTACCGCTATAAACTAAAATCACGATCCTACTCGCAATAGTAACCGAATAAGAGGGTGTTAAACATTTGGAAAAAAACTTTCTTTTTCTGAGAAAACTATGAACTCTCCACCAATATGGTATTACACTTTTTTGTTACATACAACATGAGCTATTCGCTTTGAAAATCTGCAGTCTTATTTCACTTCCACCCTGTATTCTCGATAGAAGATAGTTAAGTGGGTCGTGCGGTTAAGGCGTTGCGATGCAAGCCAGAAGGTCGCAAATTCGATTCCCAATAGGTTCATGAATTTTGCCTATTGACTAATCCTTCCCTGCCTTTCCCTGCCATGCCAAGACTCTGGAATTCTTTACCTGCTAGCATCAGGGACTGTCGAAATAAAATTGAATTCATACGCAAACTTACTAGGCACTTGGTCTGTAATTAAGACTCGTTCATACATGGTTTCTTGTAGATATTTCTCTTAATCTATCACAAAATATTTCAATATATGGTAATTTCATCACTATAGAAATTTGTTATCCTAGGTTTAATTTGTAATTCAGTAAATACAAAAATATTCTTTGTTCTTAACTTCTATGATAAATTGTCTTTATCTCTACCATGCTAAATAAATACTAATACTAATACTAATCCTTCCCGCTGTATATGCCCCTAGGGTCGACCAAGTCTTTAATAAACATAAGTTACCTTCTTGCGGAAATCATGTAGAATTGACATCCTTACTGTTGCTAATGTCAAATATCTGTAAAGATGGGAACTTAATCTCTCACTAGCCTGTGGATTTTCACGACATGTATAAGGGCACCTTTATCTATAAGGGAACCAGGTAGTGACTAGGAGTCAAATATCCTATTTTTTATTTTATGTTTTAAAATAAAGTACCAAACTTGCTCTTTAAAACAATATAAATATTGTGGGAGTATTTCTACAGATAAGCCTTTTAAATGACTTCTTTAAATTTCGCGGTGCATGTAATTCATACATTGTTTTTTTTATGCAGTTTTCCATAAGTTCATATTTTTCAAACTTAAGTGCATTTTTATCTGAAACTACTGAATCAATTTACATGACATTTTTACAGTGTTTTCTGCAGCCTCTGTTCTACATAGCATACATACGGGCTTAAGAATATCACACACATAACACGAGAAAAAATATAAATATATTTATATGCATTGAAAAAAATTGTAAAAAAATGTTAAACAAAGTGCAATATATTTTCTGTTTGACAAAGGGTGAAATACTTAATTAAATTTTGCTTTAGAATTTACAACACACATTACTAGATAACTTAAAAAAAATACAAGATATACGAGTGAAGATTGTAGCAGTAATGTGCACCTGAATAATAAGGTAACTTAGCAAACAGGTTATGAGTTAGGGCCTTTCTTTTGCACTTGGATACGAAACAAATTAGTTGTCTTTTATACCATTGAAATGAGAATGATTGATTGTATAAGCCTGGAAATATTTGTTCCATTCTGAGCACTAGAAGCCTAGAAATATTGAATTAAACTTTCGTATTGACATTTTTTAATCGCACAGGCATCACTACCCAGAGAGTAAGTATGAAATGATGGAATTGCATCATGCTGTTAACGATGAAGGCCTGATTACTGATTATAAAAGCTACTCAGGATCGTCTCGTTTGGCATCTAGAGACGACAAAAAAGGGGTTGACCTGCATAGAGCTGCATATTATATAATTTTACTATTAATACAAACATTATTGAAAAAAAAAGAGTGGAATGGGTGTAAAATTACGCATATGTAGTATTGCGTCTAAATCGATGTTTTATAGTGAAGCAATAGTCTTGGAAACAAAGGATAAAATAAGATTACGAACAACATGAAAGCAGTCCTAGAGATCATTGCTTGCAGTCACAAGAAGAGAGAGATTTGAGTGCAGATATAAGAAACAAGAGGCCAATTAGGACAGATCAATGTAGATAGAGACATATTAGAAACAATGGAAAGCTGTACTTCGATAAAGTCCTCCCAGATATCGAGCAGGTGTATTTTATAAACCAATGGGCAGGAGGGGTGTCCGGATACCTCTGAGAATATGAAGTACTCAGTTTATGCCTTAGAAATGTTTCTTGGTTCGGTGTTTGCTAGGTGAAAAAAAATTGCATATCGAAGTAAATGATTTCAAAATTATTACCTGAATTAATATAAGAAAGAATTTAACTAATCACGTCATCGTTAACTATTTTCTATTTTTATAATTATACACTATTTATTTTCCATCCATGGTTTTCTGACCAAGGGAAGGTTCTATACTGCAAACCTCGCATTCTTCAATCTTCCCTCTTTTCCGTCTTCCCCTTAGTCTCTGCATTTCATCGATATGTTTTAATGTTATCTATCATCTGAAATTTTCTTCTGTCCGAATTCTTTTCCCATCCACCATTTCTTCCACTGTACCCTTCAGTAGTCAATTTTTATAGCAAACTTTATTTAGTGGTAAATATTGGTAGATCGAAGTTACAGTCTTACTAATAAATAGTGTATAAGTCTTATTTTCGATGTATTCCATTTCTGGTGTGGGCAGATATATTATCTCCAGTCCATGGGAGTATATGTTTCGTATATGCTGATGTTACAGCGATACGGTTGTATTCTGTTTTATTTTTTTTCTTTCCAATGAACTTACAGCGGAAGATATGCTGCTCTTACAATGATGGTAAACATTTGCTCATTCCTCAGAAGATTTTAACATAAGAACCCATGTTTATAGGACTTTTATTTCTTGTTTTGATGCATACTACCTCCTCTCCAAATATTATAACTTTTTTAAGAACATTCTGTATATGGGAGACAGTTGTACCTTTAGCGTAGCGTACCTGTGAACTTTTTTTTTTTTTTTTTTTTTTTTTTTTTTTTTTTTTTTTTTTTAATTTTTGCTGTTATCTAGAGGACTCAATCTGAAGTAGACTGTAGAAAAACCCGCTAAGTAGCTCTGGTCGTAGTTTCAGTTTGATGTATTGCAAAATGTGGGTTCTGTGGACAAAAGAATTATTTTTAGTAGCAAGATTAAATATTTCGTTCATTGATATATGTTTTCTAACACAAAACCGGATTATATTTGTTACTAACTATCAAGTACAGTGTGTTCCTTATCATCTGGTGAGTAATAACATATTTTAATTTCCATGATTTATTCGAATCTCTAGTTTTGGGAGCCATATTTGTTTAAACGTACACCTTCTTGTATCATTGAACACAAAACATATTGTATCATGTAACATGTTCCAAGGTACATGATACTATCGGTTTTTGTTTTTCGTTTATTTTAATATCATGTCACGAAGTAAGTCTGGAGGTAAGAGACCCCCAATTGATCCGGATGCCTTGAAGAAAGCTGTTGAAGCAGTTATTGCTCC
This sequence comes from Periplaneta americana, assembly GCF_040183065.1. Classification (NCBI taxonomy): domain Eukaryota; kingdom Metazoa; phylum Arthropoda; class Insecta; order Blattodea; family Blattidae; genus Periplaneta; species Periplaneta americana. The sequence continues at coordinate 158,246,159 of NC_091117.1, forward strand.
TCCAGAAGATAAAATCTCAATCAGAGAAGCCTGCTCTGGTTTATGATGGCAAATACATTTTAATATGATTGTCACTTTTTACAGCTATATTCCCACTTATATTCCATGTGTTCCAACTTACAAGAGGGTATGTTCCAAGGTACATGAACCTGTTGTACCTTTGAACACATTACATATCCCTTCATTTTATTTTTTCCATTCTTAATAGATCTGTAAAACAGGAAATTACATACAGGAAGTTGTAAAGGAATCTTCAATAATTATTTCAATAATTTTACATTTAAAAATTTAATTTCCCAAAATTAAAAAAAAAATGTGAAAAGTGTTTAAAGGTACAACAGTCTTCCCTACATACTGGGCACAGTAGAATAATTATGGAGGGAACTGTCAGAATTCTATGTTTTTTTTAAGAAAGATTTACAGGAATCGTTTGGTGCTATCAGTATCTATTCAAAATAGAGTGTATTTTCTCGGATCCCATTTAAATACATAATTACGGAGCGACAGGAAAAAAAATAATGTTCGTTGACAGAGAAAACAATGGAATGGCTTTTCCAAGTTGGTGAAAGCCAATCAGCCTAAAATGTGTGGTTTATGATGACATTGACGACGGGGTTTGTAGTGCAAACATGGCAGAATAGATCACTTGAAAGATCTAAAACTGACAGAGATGATAACATTAGCGCCATGATGTCAATAAATTGACAAGAGATATATAAATCAAAATAGAAAAGAATGGATATGAGACAGAAACAAAACTAAAAAGTCTTCTAAGCCGTGAAAACGAAAGAACAAGAAGATTATTTAATACATAAGATTTAAAGAAGATTACAACTCTGATAGTCATACATTAATAGGCAATTTTGAAGGAAATTAAAGATGGATGTCTTTCTCAGTGCATTCATCTGCTCAGCAACAGAGGTTGAAGTTAATTGAGGAGTGTTTATAAGAAATGATATAAGTGCCAAGAGTCTCACTTCGGCTTTTCCGTTGAAAACGTGTTATGTACTGTTGCTAAAAAATACGAGTGTCAAGCATTCACATTTAGTTGCAATAGTTGCCCAAAGAGTGCGATTGGTGCATCTCCATAACGGCTTTTCTTTCATTTGCTCAAGATATATCATTTGGCACTTATACCGTTTTCCATAAACACTCCTCAGTTACGAATTTGGACAGACGGGCTGTGGAGTGCAGACTGCGAATTGCGTTGTGTTCACACTTAAGCCCGAGCGTTTGTGACTGTGACACCCGCTTCCTCCTTGCAATAAAATTCCTGCCTCATCTCAAAGCTTCATCCGCTGCTCCGTCTGTGAAACAGTGTGCTGCAGTTCTAAACTTGTAACGTTACTCAAGCCTATGTATAATAATAATAATAATAATAATAATAATAATAACATAATAGTAATAGTAATAATAATAATAATAACATAATAGTAATAATAATAATAATAATAATAATAATAATAACAATAGTAATAACAATAATAATAATATTTATTGTTATTACTATTATTATTATTATTATTATTATTGTATTTTATTGTTGTATTTTATTGTATAGTATAATAGATATACAGGGACATCATTTTATTTTTACTAACATTTTTAATATTAACTTGCCTATACCTCTGGATCAACGCAGTTTGCTACCCCGTCCCACGACTGGAGTTCGATGATACTGGCGTAATATACAAACAAATCACTTTACTAGGTATAGGAGAGAAGAAAAGTAGTTCATCCATTTACGTAAACTAGGAAATATTGGGCTTTGGATTTGATCATTTTCATTAGGTTTTTGTTTAATCAAAATACAGTACTGTATTAACAATGAGTGTTTTTACTCACGAACTGAGCTGTCCATGTGGACGTATTCATTATGCTGTGTATATTATACTGTCTACAGCACATTGGCGTACAATATAGAGAATGAAGTGAAGTTGAAAAATAATCATAATATGGATATTTAAACACATTTTTTTAATGGTGGCCGTTCATTTCGATGCAGGCTTCAGTTCTAATGTGCATATTATCGCTCTATAGACTATTATTATACGTAATTCCAATTACCAGTTTCGTCCTTCGTACTAGTAACTGATGTTGAAATAATTCTGTACCTACTCTATAAAAGAGTACCTTACGTACTGTAAATTCAATCTTCACTTCTGCCCGATCCGAAAAGATAAAATTACTCAGACATAGGCCTACTATCTACTGTCCGTCCAAGTGGTTATGTCGTATGGTCGTAGAAAGGGAGGAAATCACGTGACAGTTAATTACTTAACAAGGCCCTTTTATTTAAGTTATTTTAAACAGTTGTATAATATTACGTAGACGTCCAATTCCTAACAGAAATTAATGTTCTGAGAAAGGAGCTAAGACAGCCCAGCCACTAGCTAGTGCGGGAAACCGGGATACGACGTAGGCAAATAGACGACAGTACCTGTGCGAAAATGTTGCAACATTGAAAGCTCTTTCATCACTGGAAAACGCGAACATATTTTTGGAACGTACTGTTTACTATGACCATAAGGCTACTATGACTGTATAATGTGATCTTGGATCTGTGTGGATGACGGTTGAACTTCATTAGTAGAAGGGGTGGGAGTGAAGTACAGTCAAAAACTCTGGTAGAATAAAAATTGAAGTAAAAATAAAATGATGTCCCTGTACATTATTAATAGGCTTCGATACTTCGGACCCAATAGAGCAGTTCAGTGGGAAATCTGCATAACTGAGCATAGTCGTAAAGCGTACAGTGGATGGGGGTACTGTAGGATGAATGCCAACAAATACGCAAAGGAAAACGCTCTGGATTTGAAGGTTCTGACGAATAATTTGGTTTTCATATTTCCAAACTGTGTCTGAAACTATTACACGGTTAGAAAAGTCAGAGCAAGAGATGCCGGAAGCCCTCAAATTAATTGAGGAAATGACATAGAGAATTAATGAAACACCAAGTACACCGGTTACTGAACGTGTAAAACAGAAGTTGAAATCAATGTTATGTAAAAATAACGGATATGGAGCATTGTGTAATATAAACTGCAAATTAGTGGACATAGAGTCATCCGAGAATGAAGGACTGTCTCTTAGAGACTGCAATGATGTTAGGTTTTTTCGTTTTGCTCCTATCACGTCATGCGACGTACAAGTACAAACTGTGTTTGGCAGATAACCGAAAAAGATGTACAGTACATTTGAGACATTGAAAATGTATCTTGTAGTACATTGCAATTCGGTACTGTAACTGCACTTCCAAAAGACGACCAGTAGGATAAATGAAGAAATTAAAATTGCTACATGTTTATTTCCACCATTAACACTTATATAATTAAACACAAATGCTTATGAAAGATAGGAGAATAAATGCTTTTCACATTCTTTTGACATTGTCATTGTGTAATGTATATTTACTTTCAGAATGTAAGTATGTCTGTTACCCCATACTATCGCACTCTACTCCAAATAGCAACATTGTTACCTCAACACATCTCTACCTTCCACTACCTGCAGAGAGACAACAACCTATAGTATATGCACAGTAAACTTATTGTATCGGGTCCCAAGTCTCGAAGTCTAATCATAATTAAATAGTATCAAACTGTTATTACCAGAGCTGTTAAATGAAGTTGTTAATAGTATTTGTGAAAGTATATGTTATGTTAATATTTGATATGGAAATGACTGATTTGAACTGAAAAGTATCAAATCCGCCCTGTCCAGCCATGATTGATTAGAAATAACTAAATAAGTAAATAAATAAATAAAAGCCAGAACCTCAATCACAGGTACTATTTGTATGTCCATGAAAATGAAACTGCTAGCTACGACATATTTTTAACTTTCATTTTCACTTCTTGGTTGAGATATTCAAAAGCTTTGTCACAAACTTACGCGAGGCTTAATTGAGAGAAAAATAGATGAAGTATACATAGCACGAACAGCGTGGTAAAGAAAGGTTAATATTGTGTATTTCTTCATAGCTTATTTTTGTATCTTTGTATATAATAGACGACACGTTTTGCGCTCCTGAGATTGGAGTGGAAGTGGTTTGTGACGTGTGCATTCGGTAATCAGCGGCTATTCAGCAGAAACGTGGGACTGACTGATTGGATCCACAGCGGCGACAACTATTTGTTCCACTTTGTGTATCTGTGGAGCGAAATAAATAAAATTATAACCTAACTTTACTTTTTTTTTCTACTTCTGAAATAGAAACCTCACGTTAAAGATCAATACTACAGTATTTGTACAAAGTTTAAAAAATGTTAACAACATCTCGTTTCCCTTTATTTCATAATCTGTATATTGAACATGCTAATCGCTAAGTAAACAAGTTAGTATCTAGAAGACTCGAGTTTGATTCCCGTTTGAGTTCAGATGTTGTGGAATTTACGGTTATGGAAATATAAGTCATCTTTATATTTCTTACCTGCTCTGCACCTCCCTGTTCGCCATTCCTCAACACCAAAAAACTCCCTTCTTTTCTATCTAGATTACCAAAATCGACCACCACTCATCTTCACCACTTCCTTACGTTTACTGATATCTCTTCAACTTTTATGTACCGTCATGACTAGAGTGACCATAATTTTATGAGTTAAAAACGGGGAACCTAGAAATTACCGTTCTTGATTCATTGAAATGTTAAGAGATAACAATGTTCCAAAAGAACTGCTAAAAGGTTCGTTCCAACAAGCGGTTCATGGATCAGTTCGTGTACGGTTCCTGTACCATCTTATGCGCATGCGCTAGTTGAGCATCTGCTATGGGATTGAAACTGGACTGGACGCTGTTGGAACGCTTTCGCGGATCGTTATGTACTAAATCCAGAGATGCTATAACTGTGATCATCTTTGCTAAGAACGGGATGCTTATTATTATCATTTCACAGCTAATTCTAATTGCAGAAAATAGAATTTCGATCATTTTCTATTAAAAGATGACAAAAAGTATGGAAGGCAAGAATTCCGCTAATTCAATGTCGTGTACTGGGGGACTCTCATCTAAAAAAGTTCTTTTTATTATTAATTTATGTACGTTATTTATTATACTTTTAATCAATGCTGCATGTTGAAATTGTAATTCACTATTTCAATACCCAAATAATTTCCATTCCCTTTCTTTTTGGCGAAAATTTAAATTAAATCTCTAGTTTTATTATTCGTCTGCACTGTCACTTTTCATCTTAACGTCATTGATGTGAACAGTCGAGCATGTCTTTCTTCAGTATCCAGGAGACGTTGGTGAGCTTATGCGCATGAGTACTCTTCCGTACATGCCTCAATCCGCGGACTATTTCTGACCGTTCCTTACCCGTGTCAAAAGCTTGTTGGAACGTCCGACTGCAGTACATGTTTCCGATTCAGGACTGGTTCGGATTGTGTTGGAACGCTTTTTCTGTATTGCGCATGCTCACGATAGTTACGGACGGTTCCTGAATGTTGTTGGAACGAACCTTAGGTTAACAGGAATTGAACTTGAGTACTAAAACAAAAGTACATAGAGGAAGCGCAAAGAAAGCTTGCCCATTTGACTGATGCGCAGAGAACGATATTCGGTCCTCGTGACGCCATGCTCGTTACAGGGCTGCTATGAATCACCTAATGCTGATTACAGGGCGCATTCGAAAGCGAGATCTTGAGCTGTTCGTATCGTGAAGTGTATTGTGCAGAGCGGGTAGAAGCCAGCGTTTGCGTTATATATTCTGCGTTTTATCCCTGATATCAGGAGTTCTATATAGTTCAAAGTGTGTTTGTTAAATAACAGAGTTCTGTATAACATTCTATGCAGGTACTTAACAATACCCCTGTTTCGCTCTAAATTAGGAACTGCTACTAAAACGTTACATAGTGAAACTAGGGAATTGTTTATAACGTTTATAAATTTATGAAAAACGAAACAGGCTCCGCTCGTAACATAAGGAGTATATACAGGTTAAAATAAACCGACCATAGTACCCTAATTATTGGAACATTTGAATAAAATCACACAGTATTAGTGTTTTATTACAACGCCAAATATCAATTATTACACGATTACATATTTCTTATAACATATTTGTCTTTTCATTCAGTGATTTTATATGTAAAAAAATTCGTGCTTCTGTATTACATATTTCTTATAACATCTTTGTCATTTCATTCAGTGATTTTATACATAGGTTTAGGTTACGTTACATGCGCTGTGATAAATCTCACTCGAAACATCAAGCCAACAGACGACTGAGAACTGTCGATAGTTTGCCAATCGAATCGTAGCGAGGTCGAGTGCACCCGAACGTTTCCGAAAGTTCGCGCAGCTTTCCGTGGCAAGCTCTTCTTGCATCTACTCTATAAATGATAAAATAGCAGATGAAATAAAGTGTTCTACAGGTATTAGACAAGGAGACTCTCTTTGCGCCTTTTTATTCAACTTGGTGATGGATAAATTAAGAGCAAGTGTAAAACATTTACATTATTCATTGGAAATAAACATTTGAACATACTATGCTATGCAGATGATGCTGTTTTGATGGCCACACTAAAGATGATCTTCAAAGGTTACTTCACCGATTTGTAATAACTGCAGACAAATACAATATGGCAGTATCAAGTACGAAAACGAAGTGCATGTGCATGTCTAAATATCCAATAAGATGCAAATTGCAAATTAATGGTAAAATTATAGAACAGGTCATGAGTTTCAAATATTTAGGAATTAATATAACAAGTCATCGGGATGTAATAAATGAAGTAAGAGATCAAGTCTCCAAAGCCTCCAGACTGTCGGGTTGCCTAAGGGATGTAATATGGAAGAATAAATATCTCAATATTGAAAGTAAAATGAAAATATTTAAAATCACAATAAGACCAGTGATGACGTATAGTACAGAAACCCGTGCAGAGCCAAATAGACAGAACAACTCATGCGTACAACAGAAATGAATACTCTACGAACCATAGTTGGTAAAACTAGACTTGATAGAGTAAGAAATGAAGATGTGAGACAACAGTGAAATATAATGGACGTTAAAAAAATTCATAAATATGAGAAAGAAAGAATGGAATGCGCACATAGAAGAGTTGATAACTCAAGACTTATTAAAATAGCACGAGATATGATTCTCAGTGGCAGAAGAAATGTGGGCCGATCGAAAAAACGGTAGAAGGAAGGACTGATGTCATCTTCTACCGAATCGTCTCCTGTGTGAAGACAAACAGGCCATATGCCTATACAAAAGAAGAAGAAGAAGAAGAAGAGGAAGAAGAAGTGCCTAGACAAAAGAAGAAGAAGAAGAAGAAGAAGAAGAAGATTCATGGAAATGTGTGTGCATATCTCTCCTGTTGCCGATCGTGCAGTGGGCCGAGTGTGGGTTGAGTACAGTGTGTAATGCCGCCTCCACAGTGCTTCTGCGAGCGGCGCCAAAGAAGTGGATGGCTTTCTATTATGGAAATTGTATGCATTTTATTTGAATTTCTGTCGCTAGTATAGCTTCAAAAAGCAGAAGGAATTGTCAGTTCCAGTAATACAGTACAAAGAAGTCACTTTGTGTATAGACTCCATGAAATGACTATCGCCTTAGGCGCTGTGTTCAAGACAGTGTCCAGTACAGATGTAAATGCAAGTTTTGGAACTGACATTGTACTTCTATAGCGTGAAATGGGAATATGAAAATAGCTGCGGTTATTTATTGGCTTTTGTTGGGATGTTACAGTCAGAACGCAAAATCCGTCAAAACCTGAAGTTTCTATTAAATTCCAGTTTTGACAACGCGCTTTGGGAAATTCTAGTTTTCACTTACGTAATTCAGTTACATCTAGAAATAGCTATGGCTCGTTAGGAAACTCTAGTTTTGACTGACGTAATTAAGTTAGATCTAGAAATAACTGATTGTTATTAGTAAAAACCCGTTGTAACGATTTCAGAACGCGGAATTCTTAAAAAAAAACGAGGAAATTCTAGTTTCCACTTACGTAATTCAGTTACATCTAGAAAAAACTTATTACTAAAAAGATTTTAGGAAATTGATACTTGCACATGAACATTATTCTTACTATTGTCATTGTTGTTGTTCTTGTTGAAACACAAAATAGTTTGTTACACAATTATTATGTTATGGGATGCTTAAACATTACTGTTCTGTTGTTGAATTATGAATAATTATGTTACAGAACTCCATATTATTATTTTTGTCTCACAAGTCACTTATTACGACAAGCCATGCTATTGTGACATTTAGAGTTGCAGAGAATATTCTTTTACACAGACAAGTACCACTTCGAAACATATTTTTTTCCAAACACAACGGACGAACCCTTGTCCTTTTGCACCCTTTGGCAATTTCACAGTTTATATTTACCATAAACGAAAAATCTTATGTACTACAGGCATGTTGTAAGAAGTTGCTTCTGATTGCATAATATAAACATGCCATACCTCAGCCCTACCAGAATTTCTGTGATTTCATTTGTTGAAATTAATTCATAGTTGGAGCTAGATTTTTCCCACGACCTCAAGAAGTAACAATTTACGTCTTCAAAAAGTAAATAAGTTCTGAAATCGTTACAACGGGTTTTTACTAATAACAATCAGTTATTTCTAGATATAACTTATTTATATTAGTTTTGTTAGAACTAGAATTTCCTAGGAACTTCGGGTTTTGATGGATTTCGCGTTCTGACTGTAACAGAGATATAATAAATTATATCGAAAGGATTCTTGAGGCAGTTTTGTATAATAATCTTTCAACCTTGGGATATATGCCATGAAAGTGTATAAATACATAGCTCTTGAATACATATCACATCTGAATTTCCCCCAAAAATGTTACATCATACTTTCATCACCATTCATTAAGTCTGTTTCTTTCTGGTCTGCATCAATTTTCCTTACAACTTCTCCTATCTGACCGCCTTTAGTCTGGCCTAATTCGGTCGATCAGGATCTAGGAGACACACAACCTCGAACGGTAACAGTCATGATCAGGGGGCATCCCTACTCAAACTCTAAAGGCCCATTCACAATGAAAATTAAACATAATCGTAACAAAAATACAGAAGTTTGCGGCCAGGTTACCAAATGGGATCATTCACAATGATTCACGTAAACACTGACATTAACATTACCGTTAGACGTTAACATGAAAGTTTGCGAACTCCAAACTTTCATGCTTATGCTTACGTGATTTGCAAACAGAACACAATCGTGGAGCGCTGAAGTACACGACAGAATATGAGGAAATGGCGTCGTTATGTTTCCATGGTTACCAAGTATCTTTGCGGTTATGTTTATGTTCCCATTGTGAATGATGGTATGACTTCTTGATTTTACCATAACGTTTACATTTTTACGTTAATGCTTACGTTATGTTTAATTTTCATTGTGAATGAGCCTTAACTTGTAAAATGACCGAGCGTCGCCCCCTCCCCCCCACTAAGCACACCCGCCGAAGATTCTCCGGTGGAGAGATCCGAAAGCATCCGATAGGGTACAGTCACGACTCGATGAAACATTTTCGCCCTTTACACTGGTGTCCTATTCATCCGCCCTACCAAACCACAGTCGAGTCTGGAACACTGCACAAATGGAAAATTCCATTCTCTGTCGCTGGTATGTCTTAGCCGCTGAGCCAAAGGTAGAAACCGGCCTAATAGACCGTAGAGTGCGTGATGATTCCCATCGCATTCATTGTCACTGGAGTGATGTCTTCTTCGTCGTTGAGTCAAGCGTGGAGGCCTTAGGAATAGGCTGGACTGGGAGCACAGCGATACTTCGCACCGCGTTTGTCTTCCCTGATGCGAGGTAACTCAATCTATACATCAAGCTAGATATCATTTGAGTATACTATAAAGTCTGGGAATCGTTTTGATGCCTTCACCGTTAGGCCCAATAGTAGGCGCATACAGGCCTTCGAAAGAGGGTCGTCACTAATTTACCGTCCTCATCGTTCGATTAATTGTAAAAGATCCACGCCGATGTTACTAGTATCCTCCTCGTCGTATACACTGCGAGTACACACTGAATTCTGAAAGCTGTGGCGAAAGATAGATACGTTTCCAGGAAAATTGTGATTGAGGCCGAAAACCTTCTGAGGTTTGTTGCGCCACAGTGATTGATTGGTTCAAAAAAGCATTCGGCTTTACCTCGGGGAATGCAGAACAACATAGGAAAGGCTCTGAAAATCAGGACTATTTAATTTCTGGGCCCCGACTGCAGAGATTTCTCTGTCCCCTAACCGAAGGCAATATTTTTTGCCGTGTAAGTGTGTGAAATGGTCGACTTCAAGACAAATTTCCTGTAACAAATAACACTGAACAACAAATTTTTACTTTTTGCTTGCTCCGAAAAAAAATAGGTGAATATTACTAATATGTGTGCCCTAAATCTGAATTTAAAATCCAAATTGCCCCATCACGTGTCATTTTCCGGGGAAAATGAATTGAATTTTTTTATGATAAAACTTATTTGTTTTTAATTTTTCACTGCTACTGATAAAATTACAACACATTAGGAATTAAACATTCCTCATAATACTTGAAAACTGTGTATTGGATACAAAAATGATGTTACATAGTTTAAAACAGAACAACAATAAAAATATTTCATATGTATAATGAGAAAAATCCCGGAATTTGAACTGACAATTAAAATAATTTTCTGGTTGACTTCTGTTTATAACTAGACCCGAGACTGTATTTTACAAGGAACCAAAATAGTCTGCAAGCATACTGGATGATGATCTTCCTTTATATAACCTTTCCATTTCAGATTATTGCTTCATGAAATCTTCCCTCATGCTCGTCGCTTACCGCTCCAAAGTTAGGAGGAAAAAAATTCAAATGAGAATGTAAAAAGTGTATTTTGAGAGATATATTACATTCCATTTTGTCGTATGCACTTGATATGGTTTCCACAACACGTTCTGTGTAGTTCTCTGCCCTAGAATTTCCAAGGAAATTTGAGCAAATGTCTTTGAAAGCGCGCCATACCATTCTTTCTGTAACGGAAAGTTTTTCCTCAAATAAAGTATCAGAAATAACTTTGTGAATTTGTGGACCGATGAAAATGCTTTTAATTTGCCATCACTGAAACTGGTAAACTTTTCCTTTAAATACTGAAAACAACAGCCTTGTTTGTTCATTGCGCAGACCACACTTTGAATTGTTATGAAATTTACTGAATAGAAGGGACCAATATCTATTTATTTATTAGAAGTACAAAAGAACATTCCAACAACCATAAGAAACCAAAAATAAGTCATAAACTCATAAAATGCATTAGCTTTTGTTTAGGATTATATCCCCAATCCGCGCCAGATGTTTCCTGAGGGAGTGAAATCATAATATATCTTAAAAACTTTACGTAATATAAAGAAAAGAGATGCATTTTCGAATTCAGCACATATCAAACCATAAGGGACAGATTGTTTTAAGTCGGAGCAAAATTCTTGTTGTTCAGTGTAATTAGTGAAAAAGTTTATGTTTTGAGAATTACACTAAATTTACGAATTTCTTATCTTGTATTTACTACCTAAAATCCATATAAATAAATCTTTAAACGTTATTGTACTAATATTACGGATATACAAAGTGGTCAATATTTCTTCTTAGGTTTCATACTTATACACATAAATACAGATGTCATAACTTGAACAAATGAATAAGTGGTGGGTTGGCAACCATGTTCATGCGTCAACTGTTTTTCCGAAGCCATGTCTTGAAAACAGTCCTTGTTTTGCCGATATGCAGTTGATATGACAACAGGATGAAATCAGGTTTGCAGAAGCTGTATTGAAGCTATTGCAGTTCGACAAGTTATAACAAAATTAAATCCCGCTTCACACGAGATTGAATCCAGATTCTTCCGATATGTAGTCTGTTACTATATTGACAGGGCTATCTCACTTCCTGTAAATCTATGTATTGGTATTAAATAATATTATTAACCCTTGCTTGAAGTAAATTAAGGTTTAGCAATTAAATGGATAACTATCAGTGATAATTAGATTTTAAGCAGCAATGGACTCGTACAACAAATGGATACAGGATATGTTTGGCAAGATTAAATAAATCCTTAATTATATGGATTAGCGATGAAATATGTCAAATTCTGTTGAATATAATATGATGTCTATATACAGGGAGACTATATTGATGAATTATGTATGTAAATCCAGATGTGCTCATACACAGTTTTAACTTACTTACTTACTTGCTTACTTACTGGCTTTTAAGGAACCCGGAGGTTCATTGCCGCCCTCACATAAGCCCGCCATTGGTCCCTATCCTGAGCAAGATTAATCCAGTCTCTACCATCATATCCCACCTCCCTCAAATCCATTTTAACATTATCTTCCCATCTACGTCTCGGCTTCAACAAAAGGTCTTTTCCCCTATGGCCTCCCAACTAATACTCTATATGCATTTCTGGATTCGCCCATACGTGCCACATGCCCTGCCCGTCTCAAACGTCTGGATTTAATGTTCCTAATTATGTCAGGTGAAGGATACAATGCGTGCAGCTCTGCGTTGTGTAACTTTCTCCATTCTCCTGTAACTTCATCCCGCTTAGCCCCAAATATTTTCCTAAGAACCTTATTCTCCAAAACCCTCAATCTCTGTTCCTCTCTCAAAGTGAGAGTCCAAGTTTCACAGCCATACAGAACAACCGGCAATATAACTGTTTTATAAATTCTAACTTTCAGATTTTTTGACAGCAGACTAGATGACAAAAGCTTCTCAACCGAATAATAACTGGCATTTCCCATATTTATTCTGCGTTTAATTTCCTCCCGAGTGTCATTTACATTTGTTACTGTTGCTCCAAGATATTTGAATTTTTGCACCTCTTCGAAAGATAAATCTCCAACTTTTATAGTTCCATTTCGTACAATATTCTGATCACGAGATATAATCATATACTTAGTCTTTTCGGGATTTACTTCCAACCCTATCTCTTTACTTGCTTCAAGTAGAATTTCCGCGTTTTCCCTAATGGTTTGCGGATTTTCTCCTAACATATTCACGTCATCCGCATAGACAAGAAGATGATGGGGACCCACAATACATGGTCACAGTTTTAACGGAAAGTGAAATTCGAGTTATAAAGTTACTGTAATCTTAGACTCAGCTTAGTAAGTGAAGGATTTTCACTAATCCCATCTAAGAAAGATAGTGTGAGATTGTTTTGAACAAAGCGATTGTGGGACAGAACATTGTGAATTATTTACTTCTCTCTCCCTACCATTTCCATTCAAACATCGAACTATTATTAACTAACATTAAATCGATTCTGAAGAGTCTTCTGTTTAAAAAGAGACAGTAAAATATAATAGCAATATTATTTTCAATACCCAGTGCTGTTGCTTATACTGTTCCGTGAATTATGTTTGCCCCAACCGTTGTTTACAATGAAGACACAAATCGCCCGTGGCTAACAGGATACGGCGCGACGTCACATTCTTAGTCATAACTTTGCCAACATCGAACAAGTTTATAATTATATAAATGCACGTTTAAGATGAGTTTAATACAGTAATTCCTTTGTTTTTTAGAACTTTGAACATGTATTTATATTAGGCGATTGTCAAGAGGGCCATGACTGGACTATGATAACCACGTGCCTCCCGATTCGTGCCGAAGCCTGTCTTTCTCGTTAGCCACGTAAAGCACCAACATAAACATAACAATAGCGATAAATGAATGTAACCATAAGAAACATTTGGCCACATCGCTTAATTGTATTATACCACCTTTGTTATAATTATATCGTATATGTCCGGCCAATATATCGTGCTGAAGATCGCGGGTTCGAATTTCAGAGACTGTAGTCAATGAAACCCTATGGTAAAAGAGTGTAATGGAATGCATGGATGCTGACGGGGTTTCTGTTAACTTTACTATAGTCGCGTCGCTGTTATTTCCGGCGTGATTTCTCCTCTTTGCTTACGTCTTAGAAATTGAAGGCTCTTTAAAGTCTAGGTAGATATTATCGTTTGTTCTTTCGTTGCCGAGCTACCAGAGGAGGAATCTATTTGCAGCACCGATTAAACATTATCATGTCGTAGCTCCTACGATAATAAATCGACTCTCATAGGAGATACGACATGATAATGTTTAACGGTGCAGCAAATAGCGTCCTCCTGTGCTTTCTTTTAACGCCAATGAAAGAACCAAAATTATGGGCGATTATATTAATTATTTATCGAGCCTTAGGTAGTGCATAACGTCATCTGCAGCGAATGACAGGACTCACATGTTTAAATGTAGCTGAGCTGCAACGTGATTGGCTGCCGGAAATAAGAGCGACGCGACCATACATTTGGAAACGTTTTGCTCCTTAAAAAATTACAATAAGAAATTTAACTATATTTTACATTTCATATGCCCCGAATTTCACATAAAATTGGAGACTATATTTTGATAAAGCATTATATTATATAATATTAATATTACTCTATGAACTGTGAGATGTGTAAATTCTAAGTCCATAACATCGAAGTGGCTAACTGTGATTCAAATGGTTTTCGGTGTTAACGACTACAAACAAAAGTATACCGTGCGAGAAGTTTAAAAATCATCGAAAAATATATTTAATTGGCGGTGGTGAAATGTCATGAAGGTGTGTGTATATTTAAATCTTATTCAAGTAGATCACCTTATATTGCAAAAAGGTAAAATGTACGAAAATACAAATTTTTCAGTAGGCATTAAAAAGGATTAAATATAGCAATATTAACAATTTTACTGTTACAGTGTGAAACTCTAAATGTTAATGATGAGATGTGATGGTTCTGAACTGTGTAATATCATTGTGTGTTTAAAAGAAAAAAATGTTTAAAAGTTTGTATATGTTACGCTTTCAAATTAAACAGACAAAAATATAGTAAAAATGTTTTGAAAATGGCTATACATGGAAGGAAATACATTGATTACAAGTTTAATCATAAAGATATTTCTATTTCATAATCTTCATAGCTAGAAGTGTTCTTCTGGTGATTCATCTTTCCCCTATGATGGTCTGTTTATGATATGAGACTAAAATTCTTTTACCTCTAATAGTATGTATTTCTTGAGTTTCCTCAGGTCAAGTAACTTTTGTTATTGTTAGAAATTTTGTTGGAATATCCAGGAAAAGAAACAGGACTTGGAAAAAACCAATCTGTGTCCTGCAGTACGTGTTATCAGAAATTTTCAGAATTAAGAATGAAAGGCGTTGCTGTTAATTTACCAGGGTTTTCTGCAGCATACTTGAACTGGAAGGTTACTTTTTGGTACTTTGATACCTTTTTTCCTATAACACCTGTCTGAGAAGACTTGTTTCTTGTAGTACTGCGGCCACCATTTTTTATGTCGAAGGCTACCTTGCCATCAACTTCGTGAACTGTGAACTTTGTAGATTTCTATTAGATTCGCATACTCATCCTGAGTATATATACTCGATCTTCTTTGCGTAATTTATGCTTCACTGTTTCGATGTCCCTATTAAATCCATTAAATCAGTGGTACTCACTAGAAATTACAAGAGAGACGAATATAACAAACAGTATCTGTCGAAGAGCCGCACCAAATTTCAGAGTACTCAAACTTGGTAACACTCAGCTTTATTACATTTATGGATAAACACATTCATTACTGATTACTGTCATTGATTTGTATATTAATAGTTAACTGTTTTACATTATGTTATTATTATTATTATTATTATTATTATTATTATTATTATTATTATTATTATTATTATTATTATTATTATTATCTCTGTACGTCGATGCCTTTTCAGCAGATCTACGAATAATGCGGTTAGATCTTCAATTTAAACTCACAGATTTACAATGTGATGTTAAATGAAAGCTAGATGTAAGGACTTGACATATGTTGAACTTTTCAAATCTTTGCCAAAAAAGTAAATATCCGAAGCTTCGTTTTTCCGCTTTCTCTGTTGAAGCCATGTTCGCTACAACTTACGTTTGTGAAAAATTATTTTCAACAATGAAAATTTCAAGAACCAAATTTAGATCACGACTGAAAAATACCTTCGTGATCAACTACGACCGGCAGTAAGTGACATAATTCCTGATTTTGAAACTCTGTCGCAGAGATATTCTGAAGACAGTTAATAGGTTCTGATAATGTGTCCTATGTTTTTTTGTTCATTTCTTTCTTCGTTACACGTACTAAACATTAGTTTGTAACCTTATACTGTATAAAATTATATTTAAGTGCTTGACATAAGGAAAATGAAATCCGTTAATAAGTCAGACAGTTGTTTCACTTTCCCTTCGGGTGTTCGCCTACCTCCATAGGTGCTATGGCCGTTGCAGGTTACACAGTGGCTCGGCGCACGATCACATTTTCGCCACGGTTGGGTTAGAATATCAATCATGCAAATATTGTGCTAAATACTGTTAGTGAAAGTGTATACCTCTGCCGTACTCTCTTGTCATCATAAATCCAATAAGATATAATAATATTACAAAGCATGTTTATATTACTAAATGGATATGGTGAACTGAATAAATGCGTTAGAAATACTATATGGGTTGCCTGACTTTTACGTTTAACCAAAAAAAATGTATATAGATTAATGATATGAATATGGAAGTGGCCTCGATAGAATACGTTCGTACAGAATATGAAGTTGGTAACATTGTATGACATAAAAGGATAGCCTACCATTACAAGATATATATGTAAATAAATATACACTTTTAATCCAGTGGGAACACATCATTGTGTAAAATGTTCTGATCAAAGTAAATTAACGGAACAGTTATCGGATGTTGGGATCGGAGGGACGAAATTGAATATGGATTTCACACAGCTGACGGGAATACACAGCAGTATCTATCCTAATGTTATTTCATTGACTTTTCCCACACATAAAGGAATTGGCCATATTGAATATTATTGTAGGTATTTGTAAGTAGCTTTGAAGTTGTTAGTTGGTAATAAAATGAAAATCGGTTTGTTTAATTTCAGAGATGACATTTGTATCTGCATATGACAGTAGTAACAGCTGAACCTATAGAGTTATATTTTAATTTACCTGGAATTAATACAAACTGTATGAATTATTTAACTTCCTCAGTACGAGTTCCGATTATATCATCCTTAGCCAACATGAAAAACTTTTTACTCTTACGAAATAGTAGGCCTATACCAGCTATAGAGATAAGCTTATGACTAGAGACGAGAATTCCATGCAAATGCATGTTTTTATAGGAACATAGGACGTAGCTCAAACGTAGTACTTATCCATTTCATTACTTTCCGGTTCCATAATATGTGAATGAAGTGCATTTATTGATACACATTTATACAAACTCATGTAACAAGATTTTTTCCACGAGCCCGTACGGCCATTCGTGGTATAACTATGAACAGTTTGAATCTTCAGAGAAAACAAAAATAATAGTACTAATAATAAAATAGTAAAACAACAATAATTGTTATTATTACTACCGTTATCACTAATTATCACAATTAAAACTAATCTAAATTCACACCAAATTTTACAAAAATAATAAAAATAAAATAAATGTAAGATATGAAAAAAACACAGTGAAACATATATATATATATATATATATATATATATATATATATATATATATATAAACAATTCAATTCAATTCCTTATTGAAACTGCAATAAATAATCCAAATAATAAATATAAAGGTAAGACATAAAAAACACATACACACTCAATAAAAACACATTAAATCCGAAAATGACATTATCCCCTAATTACCTCATTCGCTCAGTGTTGATACTACTCATTACAACACTAATAAATAACTCTTCCCCTTATTTCCTCGGCTCCCTCCCCCTCGGCCAGTTCCACCCTCACCTGTCGAACGTTTGCTATAAATTTTCCCACACTGTCACAGAATTTAGCGTTATTTAATATATAGTATGTTGCCAAGTGCCCCCTGCTAGATGTATGGGTAATGAAGGACTCTGGCAGGAATCGTTTCCTCAGAGCTGGTACTTTTCTGTGCATATTTGCATGTTATGGCCTTTTTTGTGGATAAAAACATGCATAATGCATATTTAAGCAATTTTTAGCTTAATAATGCATATAATATACATTATATTCAGTTTAAATACATGTTTAGTGATTTTGAGTGGGCACTTCAGTTTCTCGATTTTTATGTCCCTTATTTAACTTCAGGAATCAGGTTTGAAGATGGAAAAGAAAAAAAAAATGTAAATAATGGAAAAAAAGGATTCATTCAAGTTTACATCCATAACGTTTTGTGATGTAGGAAGGTCATTCTCTGCCTACAAAAACACACTAACTGACAAGCGCAAGAATCTCACAGAAACAAATTTAGTTAATGTTGTAAGGTTGCTGACATTGCAAAAAAAAAGTTAAGTGAAATAAGATATTTGAAACAAACATGAAAGTGCATATTTTAATGAATTTTTCGCTTGATCGTGCATGTTTATAGTTTGATAGTGCATGAATGCATGCATATTTTGGGATTTTATAGTGTATGAAACTCTCGTCTGTACTCAGTCTACAGTATTTAGTTACTTATTTTACGTCATTTCATTACTAGCAATATCGAGACAATTTTACGATATTCAGGAAAATCATAAATAAAACGATTAAGATCAACGGTCATAGCTATGATGGTAGCGCGTTTGTTTTATTCCGGAACTGCGCTCGGGCATGGGTTCGATCCCTAGTTGAGATTATTACTTTGTTGGGATTTCCGAGATTTTTCAGAACTGTGAAGCGGATGTCAGATGATCACATGACGAATACTAGGCCTTATCTTTCAAAGTATCATCTCGCTATAACCAATTTTACCGACTTTAAATGACCTAGTAGTTGATACAGCGTCGTGAAATAACCGACTAAAATGATAAAATATAAGCAGATGCGGCAAGGAAGGAGTTTTTAAAAATAAGATGGCAAACGTATTGGCAAAGAATGAGGGATTAAAGGAGCTAAGAGAATACAGTAAAGCGCTAGAAGGATGAAAAGGTGATGTGGACATGAATTCTGGTATATTATCGAACTTTCATGTTTGACATCCTCACTTTGTGTGATGTGGAGAGAAATTTTTCAATTCACGAATATACCTACTTACTGTCAGAAATAATGTGTATTAGGTGATACTAAAGAATATGCTACTGGAGCTAAATGACAGCTGTGAGCACTATGGGATGAAGATAAATGCCAATAAGACGAAGAGCATGGTCACAGGAAGCAAAATATAGAAGATAAACTTGCGAATTAAAATGTGGCAGTAGAACAAGTGGACAGTTTCAAATACTTGGGATGTACTATAAGCAGTAACATGAGCTGCTGCCAAGAAGTCAAAAGGAGAATAGCAATGGCAAAGGAAGCTTTTAATATAAAAAGGAGCATCTTCTGCGGACCTCTGAAAAAAGAACTAAGGAAGAGACTAGTGAAGTGATTCGTGTGGAGTATAGCATTGTATGGGGCAGAAACGTGGACATTACGTCGAAGTGAAGAGAAGCGAATAGTAGCATTTGAAATGTGGATATGGAGAAGAATGGAATGTGTGAAGTGGACAGACAGAATAAGAAATAAAGCTGTGTTGGAAAGAGTGGGTGAACAAAGAATGATGCTGAAACTGATCAGGAAGAGGAAAAGGAATTGGTTGGGTCACTGGCTGAGAAGAAACTACCTACTGAAGGTCGCACTGGAAGGAATGGTGAACGGGAGAAGAGTTCGGGGTAGAAGAAAACATCAAATCATAGATATATGAATCATAAGGGGAAACGAAAAGGAAGGCAGAAAATAGGAAAGATTGGAGAAAGCTGGGTTTGCAGTGAAAGACCTGCCCTTGGGCACGATACAGAACATTCAGAAGAAATTGTTTCACAAAGTTTTGTAAAACCACAGTAGAAATTGAGATTTTTCTATAAAAAAGTCATTTTGATTAAATTAGGCCTACTGTTTTGACTTTTACGGAAATATATAAACTTATCATGCTTGATATGTCAGGTTTTTAATCTTATGTGCATATTTAAGTGAATATTTGGCATTTGAGAGCGTATTTTAGTGATCTTAGCGCATATAATTCTGAACATTATTTATAATGATCATAAGATAGAGAACAAAAGTGGCCAGTAGACTGAACCTTCGAAATAATTTATAACACACGTTGGATTAATTAATTATAAATTCAACATATAGGCCTACGTATATGCAGAAGCAGATACAGAGAGTCAGGGAACTGAGTGCCTTTGCTTAAGAGATGGTAGGAAACTATGTATGTATGTATGTATGTATGTATGTATGTATGTATGTATGTATGTATGTATGTACGCATGCATGTAGTGTATTTATTCGCACTGCAATGGTAAATAACCAGTGGCAGTGGTAACTAATTACACTCAGTAATGACAATTAATAATAAACAGAATTAACAATAAATGCAATTAATAATAATAATAATAATAATAATAATAATAATAATAATAATAATAATAATAATAATAATATATGATATAAATAATATAATAAAATCAAAAAGAGCATCCTAAATTAAATGAAGGACGGTCACTTAAAACAACATTTAAAGTAAATCTAATTTGTATCTCAACCCTAAGTTCGAACTAAAACCCACGAGTATGATATATTCATACGTGCACAAGTACCTTTCAGCACTACACTCATTTCGCTGTCAACTCACTCACTGTACTGGACCTACGACACATTTCACTGATACTATTCTGATTTCACTAACACTTCAAAAACATTTCAAATACTTTGCTCTACCACTATAAACTACAAAACTTCACTGACACAAACACACTTCACTGACACAACACACTTCACACTTCACTGATACACAACTTCAAATAACAAAACATCGATTACACCCTTTAAATAGTGTGCATAATATACTACCTTCTATTAGTAAAGTCCTTAAGTATGAAACAAAACGAGTTAATATACTTGTTGTTTATCATATTTAATAGTCCTACAGAATGTAACTGAATGACTTTTCCAAAATTTGGAGGGATGTAGAGGGTGATATGGTGAAGATTTTTTCATCCAAGAACCCGGGACCGGAAATGAGAATTGGAGTTTCTACAGCATGACTTACCTGAACTTCTCGGGGAACGTGTGGATCACGCCTGGTATGGCTGCAACGATGGTCTACCTGGTAGCAGTTATAGTTACTATAACTACTCGTACATAACGTCATCAGTCTAAAGTCAACATGGTAGTCTGCTGTTCGAAGGAGAAATATTATGTATATTGGTGTTTATCCTTAATAGTAAAGCGATTATCGGTGTAATAAATGTTCTAGCATAAATCTCAAGTGAATCGATATTTTTGAAGACAGCTGTAATGAAAGCACGTCATATTAATTTCAACATTTGTATAATTAAATCGATTAAAGTAGTTGCAGAAAACTCCGTATTTTTAACAATTTACTTTCCAATTTATTGTGAAACTTCGGTATGTCCCAACACTACACACGACAGAGAAAACGTACTTAAATCATTGAAACTTTTCATATAGCCTATCTAGTCTCACGCTCCCTCAACTAACCGACTAACCTGGTTACATATCTCAGTATCATGTCACTTAGCTACTTCCTCATCTAACACATAACGAAACGCAAATCAGACGTCAATCCCGTGTGTGGTGTGGGAAGATACCAAAAGTTAGCCCAAATGATTTTATAATGATTCATATAAACACCAACTTGTTATAGTATAGTTAAGTGTTTGAATTAGGGTTTCCAACTTTGGGTCGATGAATTTCAAGACAACTTACATAAGGCACAGGAAAAAAGAGTTTTTGAACCAAAACGACAATTTTATTATGACAGTCTTTATTAAACACAATGTATACAACTTTTTTTAGCCATTTTATATTTGTTCTGGAGGCCTGGCTCGGGAGCTAACAGAGTGAGGGTGGTTGTGGACTATGGTGAAATGACGATGGTAATAGTGAGGAGAAACGGGAGCACCTCGAGAAATAATCACACCAGCATTGTCCACCACAAATTATTTCGTGACTCAAATGGGAATTAAACCCGGGTCCCCATGGTGGAAGACAGAGAGGCTAACTTGTCATGGGCGAGGTCAAGACGACAATTTAAAAGAAATTTAGTTTTTTGTGCAGAAATAATCTAATATTGACTCGCGTATCTTACAGTATCTTCAGGCAGAGAGTAATTGGAAGGAGATACCCATTCTCTTGGCCTGCGCGCTCCCCTGACCTCACCCCTCCTGACTTTTTCATAGGGGGTACGAGAAGATTATTGTGTACGTAGCATAAGTAGAAACAGTAAATGATATCATTGAGCTTTCTATACTATAAGAGGAGAGCGTGGGATCTTCAAGAAAGTATGAGACAAAACATGATCAATCGTTTCACGCTGTGTAACGAAGTTGACAGTCGTAACTTTGAACTTTATTGTAAATGTGGAAGCCAATAAAGTTCTCCAAACTACTCTGATGCTTTATTTAGCTTACGGACTAGATAGAAAGTTCGCCATCACAAGAACAGGAAAAGCAATATGTTATAGTGCTGTAGATACTTCAATTCTCATTTTCAATCATACGTTTCTTGTTAAAAAATTGTCACTCTGTACATCCCCTCGAATTTTGAAAAGTCATTCAGTTACAACCTATATGTTTTACTTCATTTAGAAGATCTTATATATAATAAGCGTTAACGTGGAAGCTAGCATTTTTTGAAAAGTAGCATATACGTTACTCGAACACAGCGGGTAGCAGGGAATTTAGGAGCGTAACATTAGAATTTAACGGGCTTTACCATAAATCAGTACAATATCAGCCAATGCTGTTCATCGGAGTGATTACTACCGCGGAGGAATCGGAGATTACGAATAAAGCTCTCCACCGGTGATCTCCGATACTACCGTAGGTGGAACAGAGGACATACGGACGGGTGCGGGGGTTCGGAGCGAAGCGACAGTTAGCACAAGGACGACCGGCGCGTACGGACTGACGGTAGTTGTGAGGGGAATAAAATGGCACCAAATCGGATATCCGTCGCATGGAAATTCTTTAATTTAGTTGAAGGTAATAATAAAGTCGCACACTGTAAACTTTGTGGGCGAATTTACTTTAAGGGTGGTAAAACTTCGAATTTGTTAGACCATTTGAAGCGATCGCACAATCGCGAACTTGATGAAAACAATTACGCAAAACATTTGATACGATTTCTTTTTAAATTGTTTTAGTGCTATTGTTCCCAAACGCTCACAGTCTATGAAAAAATCTTGAAATTTCTCTAAAACGTAACTTTCGAGGCAATAAAAAACAAATGAAATATTTACAAAACGACTTGAGTTATATTTTACTGTTTAGACAACTTGAGTTATATTTTACTGTTTCGATTAAAATATTCCTGAATGAAACTAAAGAGACATCTGGTAATAATATAATTACAATTATCCTTAAGTTGATATCCATTTTTATTTGTATTACAGAGCAAGAGTGGCGCGTTTTAGGAGAGGCAGTTCAAATACTGGCACCCTTTAACACAATAATCACAATCCTGTCCGGTGAATAATCTGAATAAATTATGTTGGACAGTAAACTTTATCCCATTGATAGCCCACGTTTCTTTTGTTTCATTCCGAAGCTCCCTTAATATATTTTACGTTAACTAAACCGATTAGAATAATAATTGACAAACCCTGTTTGCTATTAAACGAGAGTTTAAAGGAGAATTAAAGTATAAATGTTTAAATTAGCTACTGAAAACCTTTACTTCTGCATTAGTTTTGCAGTTAGATTGAATGTTATTAATTTGATCGATAACATAAAACTAATACGGCTTTCCACATATACTGTGAATTTCAAAACTAGAAAAAAAAATCTGTCAGGTAACGTAGCACTTTAAGCAACACAAAAAAAAGAGCCGAAGAGAGAGAGATTAACATAAAAGAGAGATTAAACAACAACAAATTAGAACTTATTTTAAAAGATACGCGGACGTCAGCGGACTCGAATCACTACCTGATCCGATTAAAGGAATGCTCAGCGGAAAGTGTATGTCTGCGCCACAGCACATATACAACCTGCGCTGCATCAATCGGAGGTAACCGGAGCTCTCCGATTGAAAGCGCGCAAACAACCGCTCCAGAGAAAACCTAATCATAAGCAGCACTAATATCAGCCAATTCGTTCAGAAGAAACTCCATTACAGAAATTGCGATGCATAATGGTTTTGTCAGTTGACGTGCCCTGAACAGATAAAGAAAATGACTAATCGAAATCAGTTGTACTTTAAGCTATGTCACTAGAACTGGAGTTAGACTTGTGTATGATAGCAGATACATTATAAATAAGATGGAGGGAGTAAGGAGTAAGCGATGCAGCCACTAAAATATGTGAGTAGGCCTATATGTACTAAATGAACTGAAAATATGAGTATTTTAAAAAGGTCACTTTCAGCAAAAGCACTGAAGTTATGAAAATGTTTTAAACATTTTTTTAAGCATGCCTTATTGCCCTTCATAATAAAATCGCTCACATTGGCCTCACAACCTGTATTTACAGTAAATATGAATATAGCAGTAACTAAATATAAACCATTGACGTAGCAGAGGCGCTTGTCTCCTGATCCGGAGCTGCGTTCGGGCGTGGGTGTGATTCCCGTTTTAGTTGGATTTTTTCCGAGGTTTTCCCCTAATGCAAAGCGAATTTAAGATAATATATGGCGAATCCCGGCCTCATCTCGCTATCACCAATTTCATCGACACAAAGTAATCCAGTAGTTGATACAGCGTCGTTAAATAACCAATTAAAAAGCTAAATATAAATAACTAATAGCTATATTAGTGAACAAATGCTTTATGGACTGACAAAATGAATAACGGAAAACTTTCTCTCCGTTTCTTTTGCTGCTTATTTACATTTAATTAATTTTCATTTTATTTCCTACATATTTATATTTTATCTCGCCTTATCATTCCTCCTTCTCTTCTGTGTTTCACAACAGTTTCCTTTTCCCTTTTTATCCTCTTCTTTATTTCCGTCTATTGTTCTCTGTTGACAACAATTTCTCAAAGGACTCCTGGACACATATTTTATTACAGTGTGTCGAATTGGAACATATCCGGAAAAAAATATCTACCACCCTCTATGCTAAATCAGAATAGGAATTCGCTTACGTGTCTTGACCTCATGGGGGATAGAGAATGGGAACAAAAGATTGGATTGTTCCTCTTGAAGGCGAGGCAGATTAGAACTTCAGTTGTTGAAGTTCGTGATGCGAACTGAGGGAGGGATACTCAATTATACACTTTTAGGTTAGGATATAATATTATATAATGTGTTTTGTTTGTTCCATTTTTTTTAATTTGTGTGTTCTTTCGGAGAGTGGTTAGATCTAACTATAGATGAAGGGGGTGAAACCTACAAAGTAGTACTTATTTTAGGTTTAAAGCACGTACGGTCAGAAGTTCTGTGCATTGGATTTAGGAGAAAATTATGATAATATAACATCTATATGTATAATATTACTCAATAAATCCATCCATATATCTACCTACAAATCTATTAAACAGTTTCTCAGTTGATCTGTCATTTTTATGCAATTCATTTTAGCATTTTTTCAGTATATTTTCTTGTTTTCCTTTCATTTCCCGTTAGTTTATTGATTCAAATATTCAACGTCAATAAATATGTGTAAAACAATAATATTCAGAGTCATTTCTTTCAATCTATTGGTACTATGGAAAATTTTAATCTGATTGACATTCTGAGAACGAAATAGAAGATGGAGATGAATTGTGCTTTCCAGGTTAGGAGTCATAGAAACAGGACAAAAACGCAAAATACTTTAAAGAAAATGGGAGGGTTTGTTTGTGAGAGTAGAGATAGAATGGCAACATGAGAGAAGAGGCGTCGCGACGGTGGAAAATCAGTCACAAGCGCCGTCATCATCGCTGAGGGGTTGTCGGGCGTCAATATCGGATGAATAGAACTGCTCCGGATGCGAGTAATGAGATCCAAGTTCTTCAAACAGTTAAACCAGCCTGACCCACACGGATGATGAAATATCAACACTAAACCCACGCACTTCTGTGAAGTCTGATTCTATTCCGTTCTGTTTCTTAGCACCTGTGCGTTAAGAGAATTTATCCAATGTAGCGCGTTCTTCGTGAGGTTATCTTACAATTCTTGCAATGATGTAATAATGAAGTCTGAATTTTTTAACTGATTTTACCGACGCTGTATCAACTACAACGTAGGTTTTTAGCGTCGGTGGAATTGATGATAGCGAGATGGTATTTGATAGAGTTGGACAACACGATTCTTTTACAGAAGTCAATTCCATCGATTCAGTCATACATTACGAATCGATTCTAACGATTCGTTCACGATTCTTCCCAGTCTGCGATTCCAACTATTCTTTTGAATCGTCAACGAGTTCACAATTCTTCCCAGTCTGCGATTCCAACTATTCTTTTGAATCGTCAACGAGTTCACAATTCTTCCCAGTCTGCGATTCCAACTATTCTTTTGAATCGTCAACGAGCTCACGATTCTTCCCAGTCTGCGATTCCAGCTATTCTTTTGAATCGTCAACGAGTTCACGATTCTTCCCAGTCTGCGATTCCAACTATTCTTTTGAATCGTCAACGAGTTCACGATTCTTCCCAGTCTGCGATTCCGGCTATTCTTTTGAATCGTCAACGAGTTCACGATTCTTCCCAGTCTGCGATTCCAACTATTCTTTTGAATCGTCAACGAGTTCACGATTCTTCCCAGTCTGCGATTCCGGCTATTCTTTTGAATCGTCAACGAGTTCACGATTCTTCCCAGTCTGCGGTTCCAACTATTCTTTTGAATCGTCAACGAGTTCACGATTCTTCCCAGTCAGCGATTCCAACTATTCTTTTGAATCGTCAACGAGTTCACGATTCTTCCCAGTCTGCGATTCCGGCTATTCTTTTGAATCGTCAACGAGTTCACGATTCTTCCCAGTCTGCGGTTCCAACTATTCTTTTGAATCGTCAACGAGTTCACGATTCTTCCCAGTCAGCGATTCCAACTATTCTTTTGAATCGTCAACGAGTTCACGATTCTTCCCAGTCTGCGGTTCCAACTATTCTTTTGAATCGTCAACGAGTTCACGATTCTTCCCAGTCTGCGGTTCCAACTATTCTTTTGAATCGTCAACGAGTTCACGATTCTTCCCAGTCTGCGGTTCCAACTATTCTTTTGAATCGTCAACGAGTTCACGATTCTTCCCAGTCTGCGGTTCCAACTATTCTTTTGAATCGTCAACGAGTTCACGATTCTTCCCAGTCAGCGATTCCAACTATTCTTTTGAATCGTCAACGAGTTCACGATTCTTCCCAGTCTGCGGTTCCAACTATTCTTTTGAATCGTCAACGAGTTCACGATTCTTCCCAGTCTGCGGTTCCAACTATTCTTTTGAATCGTCAACGAGTTCACGATTCTTCCCAGTCTGCGGTTCCAACTATTCTTTTGAATCGTCAACGAGTTCACGATTCTTCCCAGTCTGCGGTTCCAACTATTCTTTTGAATCGTCAACGAGTTCACGATTCTTCCCAGTCAGCGATTCCAACTATTCTTTTGAATCGTCAACGAGTTCACGATTCTTCCCAGTCTGCGGTTCCAACTATTCTTTTGAATCGTCAACGAGTTCACGATTCTTCCCAGTCTGCGGTTCCAACTATTCTTTTGAATCGTCAACGAGTTCACGATTCTTCCCAGTCTGCGGTTCCAACTATTCTTTTGAATCGTCAACGAGTTCACGATTCTTCCCAGTCAGCGATTCCAACTATTCTTTTGAATCGTCAACGAGTTCACGATTCTTCCCAGTCTGCGGTTCCAACTATTCTTTTGAATCGTCAACGAGTTCACGATTCTTCCCAGTCTGCGGTTCCAACTATTCTTTTGAATCGTCAACGAGTTCACGATTCTTCCCAGTCTGCGGTTCCAACTATTCTTTTGAATCGTCAACGAGTTCACGAGTCTTCCCAGTCTGCGATTTCAACTATTCTTTTGAATCGTCAACGAACGACTCACAGGACACTTTCCTTTGCAAACCACGTGTAGAACAAAAACTTTCTACATCTCTCGCATAGATGACATAAAAGGCGAGACATTGGATTGTCTCTTTCTCATTAGCTGGAACCATTCATCATGACCTCCATTAGTCTACAAAATTATCCAAGATAGTATTTCTTAATTATAATTTATCAACTGAGCCTTATTATCAAGTAATTTTTTTGCATTTCATCTCTATTTAACCATGTAAATTTCAGGTTCGTGTTCATTACTTTTCACACTTAACAAATGCAGTATTTTGATTTCATTCTCGCTCGGGAGCATTCGGCACGGTTCGGAAACGTCCGTTGACAGGTTACATCGAACAATTATATTATATTATATTATATTATATTATATTATATTATATTATATAAAGTTTATTTATACATAACAATAAGAGAACATACTGTAGATACACGAACATAATTATACTATAGCTAAGACTATTATGATCAAATGGATAATCTCGTGATAAATTAGAAGTAATGAAATGCCACTAACGAAATACTGTAACAATAATAATTCACAGAGTGATTTTATCCTACTTAATAATTTGACTTAATGTTTCAATTTAGAACAATATTATCTAAAACATATCAAACTGTCCTATACAAAATAAACTTTAATTCAATTTTGAAATTAAATTAAACAATAGATTAAGGGACAAACTAGAAATTAGCAAGAAAACTAAAGGATGCGAAAAACTGTCTACAGCTCTACACGAAATAAAATATTTCTTCCAACGATTTAGATTCTGGAAAAGTCCCCATAACACTTATAGCGTTCCCTCGTTGAATTGCAATACTAATTCTTTATATTATATTATATTATATTATATTATATTATATTATATTATATTATATTACATTACATTATATCAAATAATAGTTTCTTTTATCAATATTGGTTCTTACATGTTATATATTATCTCTTATTTGAAATTTTGGATATTTAAATACCTTGGCGTTGAATTTATCTTACCTGAAGCATTTAGATTATTATTCAATAGATCTTTAGTTCAGTAAATATAGTTTATTTTTCAGTCAATGTCTTATCGCATAATATTTAAGGATTTATTCATTTATATTACATTCAATGTTTTGTTAACTTTTTCGTCACCCAGCAACATCATCAGATAAAACTCTATGAATAGACAATATTTTAACCTCATTCATATTCACTTACATTAACCAAATATGCACACACTTTTAAAATGTAATTGAAGACCCGTAATATATTTTGTAAATATTTGTATTCTCACATATTTTATCTAGATTTTAATTCAACCCATTATTCTTATTTTATTGTTTTATCTATTTTATCTAGTGATTATTGATGCTTGATATACATGTATTGACAAATTTGAGGTTAAAATATTGCCTATTCATAAAGTTTTATGTGATGCTGTCACTGAGCGACGAAAACGTTCATAAAACATTGAATGTAATATAAAGAAATAAATCCTAAAACATAATACGATAAGTCATTGACTGAAAAATAAACAATATATTTATTCAATTAAAAATCTCTTTAAGACTTATCTGAAAAAAAAAATCAAAATGAATTGCAAAATATTATTCAATAGTTCTGAATTTTCACTTAAGTAACCTTTCCTAAATTATCAGCTGTTTTACATATTGTTACGTCAGTCTTTAATATTGAATTTAAACATTTCAGATTCATTGATTCTTTAAAACTGCTTCTTTCTATATCATTCTGTATCTTTCGTCAGCTATTTATTAATACCATCAAAGTCAAGAAAGTGATAGCAATTTGGAGAATTTTTTAGTTTTTTCCTGTTACGTTATCTTGATGTCGAACTCCTATAGCAACTTGTGCGACATAAAATTATCACAGTTGTTGTCGTAAGCGACGAAGACCTATCTATAATTAAATCAAACCCATTCACAGAGTGAGGACATGGACACAGCAGTAACACAATTTTACGTCTGGTTTTTATGTCTGTTTCCGCTCTCGTTATTGCATATATCTACTCGTACCTTCAACTCATTGATCCGATCATTGGAAATATCCTCCCACTCTGAAATACAAATTAACTGTATATTTTATGAGTTTTGAAAGCTAACATTATAGCATCACACTTATATGACAGTGTCTTAGAAATGTACGTCAACATATCCAAAACATAAAGTACACATCGTAATTATTAAGAATTAAGACATATTACGTATTTTAAATGGACCCGACAAATTTCATTAATGTCTATGAAAATGATGTAATGTATGCTTAAATTAATGTAGCCTACTGTTTTGTGTTTTCTCGGTTGTGTTTTTATATAATTGAATGGAAATAAAAATCTATGACACTCACACCATAAATTCTACAAATTTCATTAATTATACAGGGTGTTTCAGAAATACTTTGAGAAACAATGGAGGCATGTTTCTCACAAAAAAAAAAACAAGAAAAGAAAGTTCATATAAAATATGTCCGAAAATCCTTAGTTTTTTAGTTATTAATGAAGGAAAACAGTGAAACATCTGTTAGATATTGTCAGCTTGTAGCAAATATCACAACTTTAATCAATTCAGAAACTCATAACTATGAAAGTTTACTTTCAACGCGTTTCGAGGTAAAATCCAAGTTAACTTCAGTTTGTAACCGATAATAATATTCATTTTGTTAGATAATCGAATGATGTTATCGATACAAGTCTGCTGATGCATCCATTGTATCCTAGATGGCTATGTGTTGCCAAGGAGACTTGTTTGCTACAGGAGAACATTTTGTACATCTGTTATGAGTTTCTGAATTGATTAAAGTTGCAACACTTGTTACCAAGCTAACAATACCTAACAGATGTTTCATTATGTTCTTTCTTTAATAACTAAAAAGCTAAGGATTTTCGGACATATGTTTATATGTACTTTTTTTCTTGTTTTGGTGTGAGGAACATGCCCCCAAAATTTGTCAAAGTATTTCTGAAATACCCTGTATATAGGCTGTTGTTTCAGATACTTATCATAAAACTTTAATTTTCTGTTAAATTTTAAATTGTTGCAATACATTTCTGATAGTTGGAGTTTTTAGATATACTAGCACCTCTTTCAATTTGTCATAGCAACTATATGGCTTTATGCTTCAGCGTGAAGATGTACGCTCTCTGACTTACTAATAAAATTGTTATGTTTGGCTACATTGTATTCATATTTTAATATGTTCTTTCTTTGAAGTTTTCCTTCCACCATCTACATAATGTTCTAAATAGAATAATGATTCTCCCTTCATGTTGTGCTTTGTTCTTTTGTCTTAAAGGTTGCTATTAGTAAAAGCAAGGTCCATAATGCCATGTGTTGCCACGTGATTTACACAACTACATTTTCGTAAACTTTCTAGTTGCCTCTGTCCGCTTTCTTGTCTAAATTAACAAAAGTAGTTTGCCTATAAAGGTGTTTTATTACTAAACAACGAGAAAGGAAAACTTTCTTACCGTCATTTTAAAGAGGCTCTTGAGGTATACTTGTTCCTGACGCACTTTTGAAATCCGAGCAAAATTCAGAGAGGCTGAATTTAATATTAGAGAAATATGTAATGTATCTACCTTGTGTTTTCGTTCTGATTACGAAATACGATTTATGAGACAGTGAACCAAGTGTCAGTTAATTTCTTAATAGCATGTGTATGTATGGATCGATCTCTGCCAAATTTCATACGTATAATTCTTCTTATCATAGAAATCAGAATTCAGTCCACCACTTTGGAGTAACGGTTAGCATGTCTGACCGTGAAATAAGCTGGTCCTGGTTCAAATGTTGGAACAAGTTACCTGGTTGAAGTTTTTCCGGGGTTTTCCCTCAACCCATTAAGAGAAAATGCAGTTTAGATATCGGGGCTGGACCCTGGACTTATTTCGTTGGCATTATCACATTCATCTAACTCAGAAGCTAGATAATCATAGCAGTTGATAAAGCATCGTCAATTGAACATCATCATCATCATCATCATCATCATCGTCACTCCAAGGATTAGGCAATAGCCCGTTCCGACTTCATAATTCATCAGCCCAACGTTTTCTAGGTCTCCCGACGTCACGCCTTCCTCTTGCTTGATAATTTCTTGCTAACAATGGATATCTCTCCTTACTCATTCCATTCATGTGTTCAATACACTTTTGTCTATAATTCGTGACTTTATCCAATAAAGGCTGTACTTTTAATTCTTTTCTTATATCGTCATTTTTAATTCTATCAAGTTTTGTACACCCTTTAACTTGTCTGAGGAACCTCATCTCCGCAATCTGTATTCTATCTTTCTGTTTTTTCGTTGGAGCCCAAGTTTCACATCCATACAATATTGTGGGAATCGCCACAACTTTATACATTTTTATTTTTGTTTCTTTTTTAATTTTATTTTTGAACATTCTCTGTATTGTTCCATATACCGTCTGAAATTTATTTATTTTAGAATCAATGTCTGTTTCCATATTGTAACTAATATCACAGCCCAAATATTTTAAACTAGACACCTATTCTATACATTGATTTTCTAAAGTTATTTTAGATCTGACTGGATATTTTCCTCTAAATGCCATTGTCTTTGTTTTTTACTGATATCTTTAGATTATATAACTTAAATATTTTATTTAATTCATATGAAGATTTCTGTAAGTCACCTTCATGTTTCTGTACTATAATTAAATCATCTGCAAACAAAAGAGTATTTATATATACTTTATTATCTACTCTTATTCCTGGATTCACTAAAACTTTCCATTTATTTAAAATGTTGTCTATATACGGGTATAATAAAGTGGGCGATAACCTGCACCCTTGTCGTAACCCAGTGTTTGTTCTGATTATATGTGTTCTTCTGAATCCGGTGTCTATAATTATATTTGTATCTTCATATAAGTTCTTTATTGTTTCAACAAGGCGCAGTGGATATCCTTTCATTAGTAATATTTCCCATAATTTTTGTCTGTTAACGCGATCGAAGGCCTTATTCAAATCTATAAATCCTATATGAGTTTCTAAGTTGTTTTCTCTTCTCTTCTCTTCTCTTCTCTATGAGTTGTTTCATTGTAAATACATTGTCTATACACTACCTTCCCTTTCTATATCCACTGTCAATTATACCTTTAAAATATATTTGTGAATTTGTAATTTTTCTTGTTTGTAATTTTTAATTTTAGTTTCGTAAAATAGAACCCTGCAGCTTATATGGATGAAAGTACCATTCCATACTCAATATTTTGTATACAGTGGCATGGGATGTACTCAACATCGCTGAAAATAGTCGCAATGAACGTTTAGAACTCTGAACATTGGTTCTTAGAGTTTCAGTGCTTGATGAAGCACTAACGGTTCTCTGTTTGCCCAGTGTTTTTTTTGTACGGAAGCTGTTTCTTCAAAATTCTTCACCCATGTGTTGATGACATATGTTGATGGCACTGTTATAATGTCCTCTGAAATTGTAGTGACAAAAATGATCTTCTTGCAGCGGTTGAGCCGTAATAATTATTCTTATAATCCAGAACAATTTTACAGTCACGGCACATCGAAATACAAGCCACAACTAATATTTATAACTAGAGCGCGGATGTTAAGGCATTTATAACAGTTAAAACAGACAGGGAGAAAGGGCAATAGAAACTTAAAAAATGACACAGTAAAATTTTGAAAAAGGCATTACAAATTTTAAAAAGGCATAATATATTTTAACAATAAATTAAAATTATACCCACATAATTCACATTTTTACTTCGTAGTTGACACATGTTGACTTATAAAATAATTTTTTCGTGATTAACTGTCTTTTCACAAACCTTACATTATAAAACTGTTTCATCGGTTGAAAACACATGGACACCAAATTCACTAACGTAAGCATGAAATTTACCTTTCAATGGTTTGCTGAATTTAGGGGGGATGTAGGCCGGAAGCGCACCGTTTTTTGTATTCATCATGGTGTCCACAGTTTTGAAGCTATAAATTTGAAATTTGGTAGGATAACTGACAATGAATGTATGTGCTTCAGTACCGATTCACAATATCCTAGCTTATATGGAAGCGGAGTTATAAGCCAATGTAACCTAACCTGATGTATAGGAAGATAAGGAACATTTTCTCAATATCTATTGGACATATTGATTTGAAATTTTGTGTACATTTTCTCAATAATATATCTCACCAATCCCTGCAGACAGAAGTTTAAAATATCAAATACCTTTTTCAAAATATATTTTTTATATGTATGGTAATTTGTTTTATTAAATGTTACTACTTTATCTAATGTAAAAACTTTCAATTCACATGTGAAATAAAATTTTCTGCAGGAAAACTTTTATAATTCAGTGATAAATATATGTGCAAAATTTCATTGCTTTATCTTAAATAGTTTCTGAGAAAATGTTCCTTCATTATAGAAAAATGTAAAGTACGGAAAACTTATTGTAAAGATTTCTATACACATGCGACATGCCATATCCATTTTTGTACCTCTAAAAATCCCCTGCACCATACTCCTGTTCTTCCTGAAGGTCCTCAGCTTCCTTCCTCTTCAGGGATCTTCTCTGCCGTGCCTCTTGTTGTATATTTTGAAGAGCAGTGTTGGCACTGTCGATTCTCCTGCTGTCGATACCTTGGAGTATGTTTATTGTGAACGCACCTGGTTCAAATCCAAGTTCCTGAAGAGTTCTTATTCTCCCTACATTGCCATCATTATAGACCAAAATAGCATCCAATGTGGCTATTTGTACTACTGTAGAAGACACAAACAGAGTTTTAGGGCAGCGCTTCCAAATCAGCTGATTCAAAGACTCATTGGGATTCTGAGTTTTGCCATGAACGCATTTTTTTAGGAGATCTGGCTTGGCCAGAGCCCTAAAAGTTGGTTTCATGGCATTCATGACTGGCTCTGGTAGACTATGTTTATGGCTGTATTGTTGTGCATTGTTTCGTGCCTTCTTGTATGGACACCACTCGCCACACAAACCATGCTGGGGTTTGGCATCTGTGGATAACTTGTGGAAGTAGATTGCCCATACAGCATGCTGCATACTGTCCAAATTACCCACATTCTGTCTGATGGCAGCTCCATAATACATTTGTATTGACTGGATTTCCTTCTTAGTTAGTCGTCCAGCTCCTCCAATCCCCCTTACCATCTTCCAGTTTCTTACCCTTCATATCCTTGGTAAGTTTCAACAGCCTAGAACCCATACGTTTCTGGACGTGTCCAACACACTCCAACTTCTCAATAGGGCAATCTGATCCATATGGCTCACTTTCAAACACACTTTTGAAGGCACTGGAATCACCGTCTCCCAAGTACTTTACATAGCGTACACCATATTTCTCTTGGGAGCGATGAAAAATTAATTTCTTTCCTGCTCCCTCCATCCCACCACTAGAACCATGATAATTCTTGCAGCAAGACTTAGCATGATTTTGTTCCCATTGCTCCTCTTCATTTTTATTTAAACTTTTCTTTCTGGTGGAGCATGTAGTGCAGTACTTACTCAGTACTTGGGCATCTAATACTTTACCTGTATCGATACTGACTACGGTCGATACACCATAGAGGGAGGAAAATCCACGCCTCATCCAAGTACCATCACTGGACACAGATAGATAATTTCCATCACAATCATTTACAGAGACTGCTTGTTGTACTGCTTTTGTCATAGAATCATCGCACACGTTTTTCAGGGATTTTAGTAGCACATTATTAGTATCAGTATAACGTATTGTTGGTGGAGGCATGTTCATGAGACCACAAACCAAATTTGTTCCTTCCCTCCCAACACCAACACATCTCATGCTGTAAGTCAATCTAATATTGGCTTCATATGCATTATTTTTTCTATTAGAAGTTTTAAATTGTGAATCGAATCCACAATTGTCACACACTATATGGAGAGTACAAACAACACCAAACCTGTTTTCATCATCATGGATTTTGAGTGATTTGGAGCCACAAGTTGAGCAACAACAGGCATTGTTTATGGCAGAGGAAAGAATGGACAAATCAATTATTCTAAACCCTGTATTCAATTTACTTTCATCAACATTATTTTGCAATTCGATTCCTTCTCCAATCTTTATGCTAGACCTGCTCTGTTGTCCTTCTACATTGAGAGTTGGTACAGCCCTAACCTTTTCTTGAACACACACACGTTTCTTTTTTGTATTATTTATAATACTTCTTTTCACTTTTCTAAACACACTGCTACTGAAACGAGGCATACTGTATAAATAACACTCGTGGAAGACAAAACTTATAAAACCAACTTCACAACAAACACGTGTTTACTACCTCCAAACCAAGAAATCAAAGCAAACATGCTCTTTCCGCCTAAAATACACGTGGTACTCCTGCTCACAGCCATCTACACTCAAACATATAGCCTTTCCAAGCGTTTGCATGTACAAAAAGAGAGAAAATGAAGGATGACTGGAGTATTTGGTAAACAAGTGGGCGTGGCACAGAGCGGCCATGGCTCTTTAAATTTTTAAAGCCCATTTATAATTGGAATTCGGCCGTAAAATTTTGTGGACACATTCTCAAGACTATAAAGTTTATTTTAAACCACTTTTTAAAAAATGTGATTTTTGGTCATATCCGCCCTACATCCCCCCTTTAGGCATTCTAGCTAACCGATCTTATACCTTCTGTCACCCAACACTGTTCCTCACTCAAATTTCTTTCTCCTGCAATAATAAATACGTGTAGCACAAATTGTAACAATAAGATTTGAAAATATGAAAGTAAACAATTGAAGATGTTACGTGACAACTTCTATGAGAACGGGCTTAATTTAAAATTATAAAGCTGATTGTTGATATCGTGAAGACATGACAATATTATATTTGTAACTGTGGATTGTCGATCATTATACATATTACATCAATAGTATTAAGCACGATTATTATAGTCGCGACGCTGTTATTTCCGGCGTGACTCCTCCTCTTCGCTTACGCCTTAGGAAGTGTAGGCTCTTTAAAGTCTAGGTAGGCATTATCGTTCGCCATTTTTGTTCTTTCGTTGCCGAGATACCAGACGAGGAATCTATTTGCCGCACCATTAAACATTATCATGTCGTATCTCCTATGACAATAAATCATACGCACTGTAATTGAGCAAATAATTGAGCTGCAAATAATGTCCTCGTGTGCGTTCTGCGAACGCCAACGAAAGAACAAAAATGGCGGGCGATTATATTAAGTAGTGATCGAGCCTTAGGAAGTGCATAACGCCATCAGCAGCGAATGGCAAGACGCACACGTTTAAATGTAGACGACCTGCAACGTCATTGGCTGCCGAAAATAAGAGCGACAAGACTTATAGCAGATTAAGCACCGAAATAAATTACTTTTATCTGCTATTGTTAGTGAAGTGAGTCATTATTTCATATATTTAAATTTCATACACAACACATTACAAGTAATTAGTAAATTGCAAATAAACAAGAAATATTGCTTTAAAATTACAAAAAATAAAAGCATTTATTATTGAATTAGTAAGAGATACCTTAAAAGGTCAAAATAGGCAAAATAAAAATTGGCACTATCACTTTGATTTACCCCAAATCACATTTATATTTATGAAAATAATGATTTACTTCCACCCAATAACAAAAGGCATTTTGCCAAACATCCGGGCTCTATTTATAACAGTGACATGAAAAAGTTAAACATATGACATCCATTCTTTGTTGCTATTATTTCCCGTCAACATTTTCCAAAAGAGTCAAAAACTTCATGTAATTGAGCGCGTCCGGTGTATTTAGACATGAATTTATTAATAAAAATATCTATAGTTATCCAGTGATTTTGTAAGATTTATTATAATACATACTATATTACAAGTAATGATGTATTTTATATTACTTCCTTATCTTGGTCATATTTACCTAACGGACTTACTGTCTTAATAAAATCTAGTTCATTTTTGCCTAACGAACGATTTTTAATCCTGCCTTAACGTATCCTTCATTCTCCATTAATTTTCTTAATATTCTTAATATTACTGCCTGAATTAAAAGACAGATGTCTTCGTCTTGTACCGCGTTGTGAAAAAGACATTAATTTTAAGAGGTCTATCCACGTCTTACCTAGGGCAAGAATAAAAATAGATCCAATGTTCCTCTATTAACTTTCTCCTTTAAAATGTTGTGGGTCGGCGCAGCTTAAGGCCGTCCTCGCTGTAAGAAGATTTATAAGATGACGCTGAAACACCTTTTCGTGAGTAAGTGCGTTCATGTGACATGTGTCACATCGGCTCATTCTGTTTAAATGTCCTGGCCCCTATTCCTGAAAGGTTACCACATTTTTAAAACGATGTCTCCTCTCTCACAACACAGGTGTTACATGAAAATGCACTATATCGATAGCGTGAATTAACAGCACAAAAGGTCATGTCGTCCTATGAAGTCTAGTATTTACCCACAATTAGAAACTAAGTGCGCCAGTGGCTAAGGGTGGTTTTATGAAATAATAAACATTCTTAGGCTGGTTTTCACAAGAAGAAGATATTAATATTGTAACTCTTCTGACAACAATGTGACTTTTATTCGTAAAGAATCACCCTACAACAATGGGTACTCCACTCAACACAGCACGACAGTAGTCCTTATTGCACTGCACACGACGACAATGACAATATACATGTATTATTGAGAAGAACAACAATGGACTCCTAATGTCCACTAATGTTCACAAAGCACTATGTGCAGAACAAAACTGTCAGCTCTCAGTTTAGAGTTCGTTTTCCTAGGCTAGTTCTTCTAGCTCACTTACTCAAGTTCACTGTACGTCGAATCCAAGCCTTTCAGATACAGTTCACTACACATCGAACCCAGGCCTTCCAGATGCGGTTCCCTGCACTTCGAACCCAAGCCTCCGGATACGTCGCACTCGCCTGGATACTGCCACAGTTACGGACTCATTCAAGTTCACTGCACGTCAAGACTTGAAGTTCGACTGGAGAATAACTGATTCTCTCGCTACTGACTGACTTCCGTCGGCAACTCACGGTGTTATTTATTTACCACGAACGTCTAGAATGTTCTGCGTCGCGAAGCTTCTGGACCTCCACAACAATCTGTTTCCAGATGTTTCCCCTGCTCTCTCCGCTCCGCGCCATTCCGTAGTCTACTTTCCCCTCGCCCCGTACCGCGCTACAGCGCCTATCGAAGTTCGAGTTTTGTTTCCCGGCGCCTTCCCTCTTGCTGAATTCGCGAGCACACTCCCGAGGGAACCAGGATGTTCCCGACTGGTGCCACAATATATTTACTACATGTAGATTTACTCTATCCTGTCAGACAGGACCCAATACAAAATCTTTCAATTAGGATTTTGTGCAGGACCTGATTTACAATTTCAGAGGCCCGGAGCTTAATTTTCTTTATGAGACCCCTTTTTCAATCTATCACCTGTTTCCTTTAACTATGCATTTATTTCACAGAGGTTTTTATTAATCCTCTATTTTGAGGAGAAGGATTCAAAATAAAGTAGTCTCATAAGGTACCAGTGATTATGTGTGGTCACAAGACAGATCAGAGCTGATTGTATTGCTTGTAGTACCGGTACTATCCCTTATTTCCTCTAGTGTTGTAATTCAGGAGT
This sequence comes from Periplaneta americana, assembly GCF_040183065.1. NCBI lineage: Eukaryota > Metazoa > Arthropoda > Insecta > Blattodea > Blattidae > Periplaneta > Periplaneta americana. The sequence continues at coordinate 158,285,793 of NC_091117.1, forward strand.
TTGAAAGTAATGTTCATTTTCTCTAAATTCTGGCTTAGGCTTACACACACACACACACACACACACACACACACACACACACACACACACACACACACGAAAAAAAACCTTGTCTCTCTACAATTTAGTAGCTGTGGCGAATTGTTGTCTCTGTATGCTAAAATCTTCATTAGTCTGTGTTAAAACATTCTTAACGTTTTGAAACTGGAGGTCTCTGTCTAGTAACATATGAAATAACATATTTGCTCGATGATTCTCGTTGTTTTTCCTGTTGTTGAATTTCAATAGCTTTCCTTTTTTTATTGACTCCTAACTCAAAGTTTCTTTGGAATTCCATGTTTAATTATGGACATTCCTATAAAGAGCACTTTAACACTTTACACTACCACTACACACAGATAATGATCTTATACCAACAGAAATTGGATAAGATGCAAGGAACACAAGCACTAGACACATGGTTTGTCACTCACTACAACGAGAATTGATAATGTTGCTTACTTTGGCTGCTGAATTGATTATTAAGTACCTAAATAGACCTATTGTTACAATTTGAACACTGTAGTGTAAGCTTGCCTAATTCCGTGACATATTTAATAAAGTCTATATTTGTGCCAAAATTGTACTAAACATTTTCAAATAACATCTAAATAACGTTATTTGGACCTTTATCTATAGTTTTTACAACATTCAGTGTCAACAGCTTTACAAGTTTGATATTATAATATATGATTCTTCATTGTTATACAGTGGCTCCTAAATCCGTGATAGTGGTTTCCTAATTCCGTGATACTAAAATAATCCTCATTAAATGCTCAGAAAATAAACGTGTATTTGCAAAAACACATTCAAGTCATGGTATATTGTTTTAATAAGGATTAAGCAAGAAATTAGAAACTAGAAAAAGGGCCTAAGTTACGAATTTCATTATAGCACGTAAAATTTGAAATGATTTAAAAATAATTGCTTCTTTTTCTAATCTAAATGAATAGTCACTGTTTTATCTTCGAGTTTTATATCTGAAATAAATGATTAACAGTGATCGTTTTCGTTATTGAGTTTTATGTTAGAAGTGATTTAAAAAGAAATGCTTTTATGCTTTCTTCCGATTTAACTGGAGAGTAAAGTGCCTTATTCCTGCTGTGTCTTATATTTCAAATGTGTTAACAGTAAATATTTTTAATCTCCTAGGTAAAACTAGTCAGAAGTTAAAAAAGTTTCAGATAGTTACATTTTCTAAGCTTGTGATATATAATTCAGAAATTTAACTGTTTTTCTCGAACTCATATGTTCGGATGTTTTGCTGTTGATTTTATTCACTTGATACAATGAAACCTGGCACCGGATTCTAAACTGGAGTGTGATAGCATTACCTCTTAACACAACGAAATTGCTTGTGCCAAACAACTCGGACAATAGTGGAACGAATCAAATATTGACAAAAGTCCCGTCTTCTACGTCCTTTGCAAAGTAAATACCAGGTTTGTTGTTTGTGTGACATCTGTGTTGAATCCAAGGATTCGGAATTCTCCTTCAGTAATGTAAACAGATTAATATTACTGAATGCTACTCTTTCCTTTCTATTAAATTAAAAGAAATACGGAAGAGTACAAATGCAGTAATCACAATATTCCTCCTTCTGATGGTGGTAATAATTATTTTGTGTTTCAACTTCACGGTTTAGGTCTTTCGACCTGATGTAGTTTTATAACAAACTCATTTCATAGTAATTTCTTTATTTTTAAACACTTTTTTTTTCTTCTCATATTATTGTGTAATTACCTACATTAAGTTTTCTTAAACATAAATTAGGCACAATTATCCCATAATCCTTTTCACATCTTAGAGTATAATATACTTATATAATATAATATTATTTACGTGTTATTTGGATTTCTTCTCTAAAGGCCTGCATTTCATATCTGTGTATGAGCTGCCATACCAAAATATTAAGTCGTTTGTTCTTAAATGTATGTTAAATGTTATGTTTTATTTAACGACGCTCGCAACTGCAGTGGTTATATCAGCGTCGCCGGATGTGCCGGAATTTTGTCCCGCAGGAGTTCTTTTACATGCCAGTAAATCTACTGACATGAGCCTGTCACATTTAAGCACACTTAAATGCCATCGACATGGCCCGGGGTCGAACCCGCAACCTTGGGCATAGAAGGCCAGCGGTATACCAACTTGCCAACCAGGTCGACCTTAAATGTATGAATAATACATGTATCATGATACGAAAATATCCTGTTCCATTCCTTCCTCACATTTAAAAGTTTATTTACAATATTTTATTCCACTTTATTATTCAGTTGTTTCTGATCCACTGCTAATATATTACAATGTAAACAAAAAGCTTTGGCCTTCACATTTGGCAATCCAAATTGTAATCCTTGTGGGTACAGGTGGAATTTGTGGTGAATAAAGACTGTGCTTGATTTGTAGGTTTCAGCGTGGTATTCCCGTTTCCCCTTCCATTATTCCTTTATGTTTCCATTTTCCATTAATAATAATAATAATAATAATAATAATAATAATAATAACCATCATCATCATCATCAACATCATCTGATAGCATGCAATTCGCCTCCCGTAGTGCACTAACGACAACGCTACAATTGTTGCAAATGGAACTATAGCTTCGGCACGTCACACCTAGATGGGGACTATTGGTTGAATATGACAGTGAAGTACCTACCATAGGAAAAAAGAAAAGATCTAGAAGACACAATTTTATATAAATGTTGTGATATAATACAGTATCTATAGTATAGTATGGTATGGTATAATATAGTATAGCATGCATAGTAAAGTATAACATGGTATAGTATAGCATAATACGATAGGGTGTAGTTTAGTATATTATGATATATATATATAATATGATAGTGTAAGTTTAGTATAGTATGGTATAGTATAGTTTAGCATGGCATAGTAAAATATAGCATGGTATGATATAGTATAATATGGTACGGTATAGTTTAGTATAGTGTGGTAGGGTATAATTTAGTATATTATAGTATAGTATAATGTGATAGTGTATAGTTCAGTATAGTATGGTATAATATAGTGTAGCATGGCATAGTGAAATATAACAGCATAATATGATAGGGTATAGTTTAGTAAAGTATGGTATAATGTATTATGGTATGATTATATATATTATAGTATGGTATGATAGGGTATAGTTTAGTATGGTATGTTATTGTATAGTATAATATGATAGTGTAAGTTTAGTATAGTATGATATAGTATAGTATAGCATGGCATAGTAAAATATAGCATGTTATGATATAGTATAATATGGTACGGTATAGTTTAGTATAGTGTGGTAGGGTATAATTTAGTATATTATAGTATAGTATAATGTGATAGTGTATAGTTCAGTATAGTATGGTATAATATAGTGTAGCATGGCATAGTGAAATATAACAGCATAATATGATAGGGTATAGTTTAGTAAAGTATGGTATAATGTATTATGGTATGATTATATATATTATAGTATGGTATGATAGGGTATAGTTTAGTATGGTATGTTATTGTATAGTATAATATGATAGTGTAAGTTTAGTATAGTGTGGTATAATATAGTATCCTACAGCATCTCATAACGAAGTATAGCAAGGTATGGTATAGCATAATATGTAAGGATACAGTTTAGTACAGTACCGTATACTAAAGTATGTTATACTATATTATGATTTGATATATACTCTATTGTAGTATGGTATAATACAGTCGGTGGTATTAAATCTTTTTTGCTAGCGTACCCTCAAAACATTTTTTTTACCTTCGTATCCCCAAACTTCATTGCAATAACTCGTATATAACAGAAGAGTTCGCGGGAAAAACGATGAATGTCACATTTCTGTTCAGGATTAGATAATGATCTAATTGAGACTATAACTGCAATATGTAGTGCTGTTTCTATAGAAAATAAAGGAAAGGATTACTGTATTCGTGGTGATAATTCTCCTTTTTACCATTTTTCATAAGAACAACATTAAATTTCGTAGTGATCCATTGAATTAGATAATGACATCAACCTTAACAAAGCTGTGACATTCATTGTTTTTCCCGCGAAAATAACAAAAATCGATGATTAATGTTGCATGCAAAATAAATTATTAACATATATGCAATAGATATTGATAAATTTTAATAGAAATGTAAAATGTTACTGAAGCAAGGAAAACAAAGAGATGATATTGTAAAGGAAAATGTGTAAACTACAATTATTGTCAACAAGTGTAATAAGTAGTAACATAAACATGTCAGCATTTTTGCATACGTAGTCAGTGGAATGAGTACCCTTTGAGACAACCTGGTGTACCCCTAGGGATACATGTTCCATAGACTGAATACCACTGTAGTATGGTATAGTATGGGGGAGAGTTGGGTAGCCTAGTATCGGAGATCGGGTAATATCGGACAGTAAGTTTCTTTCATCTACCATCAGTACCTGAATGTCATTCAGGTACTACCATCCGGTGGTAGATGAAAGAAACACGCTGTCCGATATTACCCGATGTCCGATACTACCCAAACTCTCCCCTAATATTATATGGTATAGTATAGTATAATATAGTATAGTATAGTATAGTATAGTATAGTATAGTATAATATAATATAGTATAGCATAGCATAATATAGTATAGTGTAGTGTAGTTTAGTGTAGTATACTGTAGTGTAGTATAGTATAGTATTGTATTATGATATGATAGGTATAGTATAGTTTGGTATGGTATGGTGTGGTGTGGTGTGGTGTGGTGTGGTGTGGTGTGTTACGTACTGTATAGACTATAGAAGTTAGTGCGTCGTGTATATTGTAGTACAATACAATATAATACAGTGCAGCTTAATAAAATACAGTATAATATAGTATAAGTTACCTAATATAATAGTATAATTTAATATAACAATACTAGGCCGGCATTGTTATTAACAACAACTAAGGCACGCAGCTTTCGTTGTGTGGAAACCATCCATGGTCGTGGATGTTGATATCTGTCTGCAGGAAAGCGATGTTCCGTCATATCTTTAGCTATAGTCCCAACATTATGCTAACCACTCGTCACATGAGCCCCGAAATGTTTTTGTTCATTGTCAGATTGAAAAAACCCAAAACGGGAAGACCGAAGGACACCAAATTCTGTAGAGCTTTGGAGTTAGTTCACTGCGATATATCATAATATAACACAGACTATAATGATCCCTTTCTTTGTCTATATTGGTATAGTGGTTTCCATTCTTGTAATTATATGCAAGATTTGCTAGTTCAAACCTGACCGACAGCTCTGGACTTCCAAGGGCACTGCATGTTTTACATTGGGAGGGAACTAAAAGTAATAGTTCCACACCGTAAGAGAACCTTGTCTCTGAATGAGAGGTTACTTACTTACTTACTGGCATTTAAGGAACCCGGAGGTTCATTGCCGCCCTCACATAAGCCCGCCATCGGTCCCTATCCTGAGCAAGATTAATCCATTCTCTATCATCATATCCCACCTCCCTCAAATCCATTTTTATATTATCTTCCCATCTACGTCTCGGCCTCCCTAGAGGTCTTTTTCCCTCCGGCCTCTCAACTAACACTCTATATGCATTTCTGGATTCACCCATACGTGCTACATGCCCTGCCCATCTCAAACGTCTGCATTTAATCTTCCTAATTACGTCAGGTGAAGAATACAATGCGTGCAGTTCTGTGTTGTGTAACTTTCTCCATTCTCCTGTAACTTCATCCCTCTTAGCCCCAGATATGTTCCTGAGAACCTTATTCTCAAACACCCTTAACATATGTTCCTCTCTCAAGCGTGAGAGTCCAAGTTTCACAACCATAAAGAACAACCGGTAATATAATTGTTTTATAAATTCTAACTTTCAGATTTTTTGACAGCAGACTGGATGATAAAAGCTTCTCAACCGAATAATAACAGGCTTTTCCCATATTTATTCTGTGTTTAATTTCCTCCCGAGTATCATTTATATTTGTTACTGTTGCTCCAAGATAATTGAACTTCTCCACCTCTTCGAAAGATAAATTTCCAATTTTTATATTGCCATTTCGCACAATATTTCCGTCACGAGACATAATCATAACTTTGTCTTTTCAGGATTTACTTCCAAACCTATTTCTTTACTTGCTTCCAGTAAAATCCTCGTGTTTTCCCTAATCATTTGTGGATTTTCTCCTAACATATTCACGTCATCCGCATAGACAAGCAGCTGATGTAACCCGTTCAATTCCAAACCCTCTCTGTTATCCTGGACTTTCCTAATGGCATACTCTAGAGCAAAGTTAAAAAGTAAAGGTGACAGTGCATCTCCTTGCTTTAGCCCACAGTGAATTGGAAATGCATCTGACAGAAATTGACCTACACGAACTCTGCTGTACGTTTCACTGAGACACATTTTAAATAATCGAACTAGTTTCTTGGGAATACCAAATTCAATAAGAATATCATATAAAACTTCTCTCTTAACCGAATCACATGCCTTTTTGAAATCTATGAATAACTGATGCACTGTAGCCTTATACTCTCATTTTTTCTCCATTATCTGTCGAATACAACATATCTGGTCAATAGTTGATCTGTTACGCCTAAAACCACACTGATGATCCCCAATAATTTCATCTACATATGGAGTTAATCTTCTCAAAATAATATTGGACAAAATTTTGTACGACATCAACAAAAGTGATATTCCTCGAAAGTTACTACAGTTAGTCTTGTCCCCCTTCTTAAATATAGGTACGATTATGGACTCCTTCCATTGTTCTGGTACAATTTCCTTTCCCCAAATAGCAAGTACAAGCTTATAAATTTCATTAGATGATGCGCTTCCACCCTCTTTTATTAATTCTGCTGGAATATGATCCGATACCTGGAGACTTATAATTTTTCAGATTTTCTATCGCAATTTCGACTTAAGAAAGTGTGGGTTCAGGTATAAATGGCTCAGCACTTTGTATTTCAATTTCGTCCCGATCATTTCTATTTGGCCTATGTATATTTAGTAGTTGTCAAAAATAGTTTTTCCATCTGTTCAGGATTGAATGAGCGTCTGCAAGCAAGTCACCATTCTCATCCTTGATCACGTTTATCCTTGCCTGATATCCATTCTTGAATTCCTTTATGCCCTTATATAAAACTCTAATGTTTTTATTTTTACTATTTGTTTCTACCTCATTCAGTTTTTCCTTCAAGTAATCTCTCTTTTTATTCCTAAGTGTACGATTTGCTTCCCGTCTTTTATTGAAATAATTATCTCTATTCGCCTCAACTGGATCCTGTAAGAATTTCAATTTTGCCTGTTTCCTTCTTTCTACTACCATGCAACAATCTTCATCAAACCACGGTTTCTTTTTCTTAGTGTCATAATAACCTATGCTCTGTTCAGCTGCAATTTTGATATTATCTCGGATATATTCCCACATGCTATTAACATCTAACTCTTCCTCAACTTCGTCGGAACTTGCTAATACGGCAAACCTATTTGAAATTTCGACCTGATAATGTTGCTTAGTGTCCTCGTCCTTTAATTTCGGAATATTGAATCTTCTAATATTAATTAATTTCGGAATATTGAATCTTCTAATATTAACTTGTTGCTCTACTCGCTTGGCTGCTGATAGTCTTTCTCTTAGTTCTCCAATTACCAAGAATGGTCAGAATTACAGTCTGCCCCCCTGAAGGTTCGAATGTCTACTATATTATTATGTCTTCTTTTATCTATCAAGATGTGATCTATCTGGTTATGTGTCAATCCATCTGGAGACGTCCAAGTATATTTATGTATATCCTTATGGGGGAATATTGTACTTTTTACAATTAAATCTTTTGATGTGGCAAAATTGACTAACCTAACACCATTGCCATTACTAAATTACGTGTAGGCTCTCTTTTCCAATAGTCAGTTTAAAAATATCCTCCCGTCCTACTTTAGCATTGAAGTCCCCCAATAAAATTTTCATATGATATCTAGGTAACTGATCAAAAGTCTGTTCCAATTCCTCATAGAAGCTATCCTTTATATGGTTCTCAATCACAATTCCACCACCATTTATCTCATACAAGATTGAGAGTAACGTAATGGCCCTGTAAGAGGGGGATAAAATTTAATGCAATACACACCATGCCATTAAGTTATGTAACTGAATATTAGAGTATTTTATTACGATGTACTGAAGTGCATATGATATTTCCGTGCAGAAATTCTGCGTCATCATATGATGAAGGATGAGTGAAACAGAGAAAAATTCTCTCCGGCACCGGGATTTGAACCCGGGTTTTCAGCTCTACGTGCTGACGCTCTATCCACTAAGCCACACCGGATTCCCATCCCGATGTCGGATCGAACGTAGATCTGAAAACCCAAGTTCAAATCATGGTGCCGGAGAGAATTTTTCTCTGTTCCACTCATCCTTCATCACATGAATATTAGAGGTTAAGGATATTTGAGAATAAGGTGGTTAGGACAATATGTGGGGCCAAGAGGGATGAAGTTACAGGAGAATGGAGAAAGTTACACAACGCAGAACTGCATGAATTGAGGGCTTTGCCAGAAGAAAGGCGGATAGACCTATACGCCCTTCTTTGGGAAAACGGTTTAAAATGTAGTGAATAATTATAGTAGGGAAATTTTGTTTTGATTGTACTGTACATACCTGCAGGACAGGGTTGCGTGCGTGTAAAACATTTTATTCGGGTGCATTTTAAAATCTTAGATTGCATGTATCTCAATTCACCATATTGACGTATACGACCTTTTTCCGGCAAACCCCTCAATTGTAATCTTCACCTGACATAATTATGAACATTAAACCCAAATGTTTGAGCTGGACAGGGCATGTAGCACGTATGGGCGAATCCAGAAATGCATGTAGGATATTAGTTGGGAGACCGGAGGGAAAAAGACCTTTGGGGAGGCCGAGGCGTAGATGAGAGGATAATATTAAAATGGATTTGAGAGAGGTGGGATATGATTGTAGAGACTGGATTAATCTTTCTCAGGATAGGGACCGATGACGGGCTTAAATGAGGGCGGCAATGAACCTCCAGGTTCCTTAAAAGCCAAAGACTGTAAGTAAGTTAAATATGATACAGCTAGTTTATTGTGATATATAAAATACAGTATATTATAAAATAACATTTATCGACTCACAGATTTTTAGAACTACAGTATAATTTACTCTAAATCCATATTTTATCTTTTGCTCCACTTAAACCAGGAAAATGCAGTATAGAGCTTCTTTTATTGCTTCCCATCCTTTCTTGATTAAAGAAGCAACAAAATTATTTAAAAAGTCGTAAGCAAATTGACACTATCAATCTGCAACGTATTGGATCTCATACCCCACTCTGCTCACAGCTGGCTTGGTTCACGTAAGTTCCATCATCGTGTGTAGTGTGCTCGACTCCTCGGCTGCAGGTGGCTGTGACAGCCCCTCGTCCAGGTAGCGACAGCTCCTGACAGCTACTCCTGCAAAAGTGTGCGCTCTCCGTGATTTAGATCGTGTTTTATGGACGCGTGCAAATACCATCAATTATACTTGCCGATGCAACATAACTCACCACCGACGCCCCCATTCCGTCAAGAACACAACTGCAAGGCGCGCCTCTGAGAAACGGTGTGACGTGTTCAGCGACAACGTACACTATTATTATTATTATTATTATTATTATTATTATTATTATCATTATTATTATTATTATTATTATTATTATTATTATTTTCACTTTGATCGGCATAGTTGTCGAGAGACGTAACGAAATAAATTCTGAAACTTCGAAGATGATAATGTCGTCGTCATCATCACCATCATTTGTTACCAATTTTATTCATGCAGTGAGGGCCATTCCGACGTCAGGAAAATTGGTCATCAACCATACACCTTCTTTGGTTGAGAATAGGCCTACCTAGTTTTTTATTTGTTTTTATTCCAAAAATCTTCTTTTTTGACAGTATCTTTCCTACATTCTCAAATTTCTTGTGCCAGGCGCGTTTTCTATCAACCTTATTCAGATAGCGTTAGTAGATTTATATGGCAATGTTTATATTATAATTTAGATAACATACCTATTCCGGGCAAATTTTTTGCAGATCACTGCGCTGTTGAAGCATTTTCGGTCAATAGGCTTCAAAAGGCGATTGATGAAATTAATAATTTCTGTACAACTTGGGATCTGAAAATTAATGAATATAAGTCCAAAGTTATAATTTGCAAAAAGGGGAACGTGCTTAGTATTAAGGAAAAATGGTTCGTGAATAAGATTCCGATGATTGATTGCGATTTATCTATACTGATTTATTTTATAACTGCAACGCAAAACCTTCATACATTCTACCTTCAAATTCCTTAATATGAGTACTGTTATCTAGTAGATTATATAAATATGACTTTGTACTAAAAGTAGATTTCTTTCTCAGGCCCTAATTTTGACTTTATATTTTTTAAAACATCAATTTTACAATATACACTCCAAAATGAAGTTTCAAAGATAAATAAAAATTAATAATAATAACTTAAAGTAAGTCCATGGCGCTACAGCCTATGAATGGCCAAGACCGACCAGCCGACTTCTGGCCTCAGTCCACATGTTGAAGCATCCAACTAGTAAAAAATAAATAATAGATTTTATAATTTTATATAAATACTTCTAATTTCAAAATAAACATTCAAATCAGCTTCCTGCAAAATTATTACATTTGCAGTTACTTAGTTGTAGTATTAAGGTAGCAACCTACAAGTGGATGAAAGGAAATTAAAAATATAGGTTACTTTCCGATAATTAAAGGGTTCAGAGCCATAGTGGGCCAAGCGCCATTTATTAAAAACGGAGAAAGGAATGGTTAAAGTTAAGTGAATGCCATAGTTTAATAAAGATTGACATATCATTTAGTTTTAATGTGTGTACTTTATATTACTTGCTGTATATTTCCATTGAATTATGGTAATAACTTCATTTTAACCCTTGTTTTCTACAGTTTTAGTAAATGGCGCTTGGTCCACTTTGGTTCTGAACTCTTCAATTGCATTTTATGACATCATTTTTGTCCTCGCTGAACAGAAACAGAATGACGATCAACTTCCTGATTTCTTTATGCGTTTCTGTCCGTTTATTTTAATAAAAATACAATGTATCATGTCATCGTGCGGTGTTTCAATCTTACAGTTACTTTTATTTTTGCAGCATTACACAATATTATGCTCTATAGAGACACATCAGGCTTTTATTTCAGTTTCTACGATTCTTGCTAAAAATTCATAAACTCGTCCTTTAAAACGCAACTTACATCAGTGTTTATTAAAATTTGTGTACTTAAGAAAACAAATATTACCCCTCGGAAAGTAAGGTTAGATGTCACTTTTAAATTGTCATGGCAACGCGATTCTAGATAATATTCGTGTACGTCATCATCGTAAAAAAAATATGAACATCTTTAAAAAGAGAAACGCAGTAACAAGTAAAAGAAATGTAAGACTTATTAAAACCATCAAAGAATTTATATTAAATTCGCCGAGGCAGTTCTTTCATTGTATACGTGTTTTAAAAGCGCAGATTGTACACCGTTGAGACCACGGTTGTGTCTTTGAAGCTCACACACTGTATATATTTGTTTTTTTATGTTTGTGTAAATATGGGTTATTACTAGGTTCATTGAACAGAATTCGCGAATACTTCATGAACGAAATGAACGAAAAGATATTGCATCTTGTGATGGAGAAATAATTTCTCCAATACAATTATTGTATGCCATTCGTCAGGTAAACAAAAATATCTCGAGGAAAGTACGGAAATATTAATATCAAATATAAATTCCTTTCTAACACTTTTCAGTATTTTTTGGACGATCATGCTTTTTTTTCCCTACTTACCACTCTTTCTTTATATTTGTTTATTTATTTATTTGTTTATTTATTTATTTATTTATTTATTTATTTATTTATTTATTTATTTATTTATGTCTATAACAGGGCAAAGCCCCAATTACATAAGATAGCAGCTACAGATTTGTTAAAAAAAACACAGAATTGCATATAACATGAAAAAAGAGATACAACAGAAACAAATGCAACATACAAGTGTAATTACTAAATAAAAATTAAACATAAAAACAAAACAAATAAAAGACACAGATATGAAAATAAAAAATACCAAATAAAAATAAATTAAAAAGACTTAAGTTTAGATATCATAGCCAAAAATGTAAAATGTAACTATAATTAGCAAATTACAGAGTAAATATACACTATGTTAATAAATTCAGTATACAATATTATATAGTAGGACTAATAGGCTTAATTTATTTATTTAAGAAATTCACCACTACAGCATGATACCTGACTACAACTACAACCAACATGCAACTAGAATCCAACATATCATGAAACATTGCTGTATATAACTTTTTCTTATACATATTGTACGTTAACGAGAAATCTAAATCCTGTTTATTTGATAGATGATTGTAAGTTCGAAGAATTAATAAAAGTGGAGACATTTTATGAGATTGTGTTTTTGATGTCTGTAAATAAAAGAGAGATCGCTTTCTCAAAATTGATTTACCAATATTGAAACTAATTAGCTGTAGAAGATCATGGTTGTATATTAAACCATTTATGGTTTTGAACAAATACATTTGTTGTGCTCTTATCCTGCGACTACTGAGAGATGGTATGCTTTGTATGTTGATAATACCGCACGTTTCAGGTTGTTATGCAAACAAAAGAAGTCACAGTGCAGTAAGTAAAAACAATAGGCCTACCACATGTGCCTTGGCACTACATTCGTAATTTTCTTATAGGGAAAATTTTTACTTATAAAACAAATTTATGCAATATCTAAAATTAAAAATATATTTATTTAAATGACGATCATCCAAAAAAATTATGTGCGATATAGGCCTATAGGCTATAGCTAAGTGCTTAATAGAATCTCGGAATCTGAAAAAAACTTGGCTTCGCCTCGTTTTATCAAACTGTTGCCTCGATTCTGTTGACATACACTTACTACACTTGTATTGCAATATGCAATACTACTAACCATAATTACATATAAAAATTGTCACTGGATGTGCCGGACCATGGCGTCGTGGTCTGAGGCATCTTACCTAGGACTCGCGTTACGGAATGCGCGCTGGTTCGAGTCCTCATGGGGGAAGAAATTTGCTCATGATATTTCGACCAGTGTATGGGACCGGTGCCCACCCAGCATCGTGATGCACTTGGGAAGCTACGATAGGTAGCGAAATCCGGTTGCGAAAGCCAGCTACAACGGCTGGGGGGATCATCATGTTAACTACACGATATCTCCATTCTGGTTGGATGATCGTCCACCTCTGCTTCGGCATGTGGGCGTGACGCCAGCAGCCGGCTGGTCGGTCTGAGCTCTTCACGGGCTGTAGCGCCATGGATTATTATTATTATTATTATTATTATTATTATTATTATTATTATTATTATTATTATGTCACTGGGTGCGTTAGATGAAGGCTTAGTGTAACCCCAGCCATATGTCACGAAAGCTAAACATGGCATAGAAGTACCATATAATTATTATAGAGACTATTACAATAAAAGAGGGATTAATCTACCTTCAAAAAATAAATAAAGGGAACATATTCTTAATCTACTAAAAGTACATTAAATTAAAACTATTATATAAAACAAATAAAATAATTTATTATTATAATTCTAGGAACAAGTCTTTTAGGCCTAACCTTAAACAGGAGGAGGAGGAGGAAGAAGAAGAAGAAGAAGAAGAAGAAGAGAAGAAGAGGATAATAAAAATATAGATTCTTGCATATATACTGTAAACATACTTACACATGGCTTTTAGAGAACCCGGAGGTTCATTTCTGCCCTCACATAAGCCCGCCATCGGTCCCTATCCTGAGCAAGATTAATACAGTCCCTGCCATCATATCCTACCTCCCTCAAATCCATTTTAATATTACCTACCATCTACTTCTCGACCTCACAAAAGGTCTTTTTTCCTCTGGCCTCCCAACTAACAATCTATATGCATTTCTGGATTCGTCCGTACATGCTACATGCCTTGCCAATCTCAAACGCCTGGATTTAATGTTCCTTCAGATGTCAGTGAAGAATACAATGCATGCAGTTCTGCGTTGTGTAATTTTCTGCATTCTCCTGTAACTTCATCCCTCTTAACCCCCAACTATTTTCCTAAGCACTTTATTCTCACACACCCTTAGCCTGTGTTTCTTTCTCAAAGTGAGAGTTCAAGTTTCACAACCATACAGAACAGCTGGTAATATAACTGTTTTATAGTTTCATATTATATATATATATACTGTACATATAGGCCTATTCTTATACCCAGCAATAAAAGCAAATGTCGAGTTGGTGCCCAATTTCCACGAAAAACAGAACCTTAACCCTCCGACACTAGTATTTCAGTATATTCCAGCCATCGTAATAGTTGCAACATTGTACACGAAATAGCGTCTGTCAAGTGAGAGTTTAAAATGTCCCGTCCGGAGATAGATGGTGGTTCGGCCAGGGGTTTTAAGTGTCCAACTATCGCGATAGATATCATGTTGGTGAGGGAGCACCTCGGGGGTCCAGTCAGGGTTCAAGTGCCCAGCCGGCGTGGTGGATGTCGTGATTGCGAGAGAGCACCTCAGATCGATGCGTCAGGTGTCTTCGGGTTGGAGTCCTTACGCCGAACTTCTGACAAAATGACATCCCATCCATCATAGTAAAGTCGCGAAATGATCATATCAATTAAAGCGACTACAAATACAATAAAAAAAATCAAACACTGACAAAGGAGAAAAGAAGTTTAGCTATTATTATGAAAGGAAGTAAAAAGAAAGTAAGCACTGTATATTGTATTGTGACTCCAAAATAAAATATTATTGTTAAATACCGCTACATGCAAAGTTTCAACCTAGTAAATAACAGGAAATTGAAAATGTCAAAACTTCAAAATGAGTGCATTTTTTTTAACATTTTACTTGAAAGATTAGGAATACTTTTGATTCTTATATAATTGTTGTTAGTCGAAATAGATAACATGATGTCCAAAGTAAAGAAACATTGTAATGGAAAATGAAAATTATTCTAATAAAATTAATAAGATAATTGTGGTGATTATAATTGTTATTCAAAACAAAGAATTGACAGTGAAATAGTAATAAAATTATTACGATTATAACTCAAACCGAAATATCTTTCTATTCCGGAAAATGATAACTGGGTAATGAAGATGATAGTGACGAGGATGATATAATAAACCGAATAATATTCTAATCCAAGAAATAATTTTAGAAATAGTGATGTAACCTCTGATTGAGATTCTGGCTGATATGTAGGCCTATATCTATTATCAGGCAGTACATCTCACTTGACGATATGTGTCGGAGCAAGAACAATTGAAGAGTTCGCGGGAAAAATGATGAATGTCACAGTTTTGTTAAGGTTGATGACATTATCTAATTCAATGGATCACTGCAAAATTTAATGTTGTTCTTATGAAAAATGGTAAAAAGGAGAATTATCACCACGAATACAATAATCCTTTCCTTTATTTTCTGTAGAAACAGCACTACATCTTGCAGTTATAGACTCAATTAGATCATTATCTAATCCGTAACAGAAATGTGACATTCATCGTTTTTCCCGCGAAGTCTTCAATTGTTTGTATGCATCTGAAGTCTGACTAGTGTAATATGTAGCTAGTCGGCGATGTATGTAATGGAGGGGGAAAGGATTTGGCCACTTTACCCCATTATCTCCTGGCCTATTTGCTTCATAAGTGGTGTCTTCTTGGTATAACTTCTCAGATTCAAACCTGTCTTCGGACAGTTGACTAAACAATAGTGATGATTAAAGTTCGGATAAAGTAGCTGTATCAGGATAGGCATCTTTGGTCCGTGCAATTTGTTTACAAACATTAACAAGTTGTCGCGTGTCCTCCAGCCGACAGTAGTGACGACTATATTCAGTTCCTATCGGTTGTACAGTTCATTCACTGATGTTTTAGCTAGGGAGTGGGGAGCGCTCTTCCCAGTAGGTAGAGTTTTAGCTAAAGCAAGGGGGTAGTGTTTACTTAATCTGAAGCAAGCCAAGGCTCTATCTTATACACCTATAGGCACCGTGCATGGGTCTCAAAATCGTACTGGTGGCGCCGCGCAGTGTCTCAATTCCTAATTAACTATAGGCTCGCAGTCATTCACTAGTCATGTGTGATATAGAAATTACATGTGGCTTTCTGCCGATAAAAAGTTATAATATTAATAAGAATGGGTTCATTGATTCATAGTGTTCTGCCCAACGGCAGGTATTTCACTGCAAACCCAGCAACCTACAGTCTTTAATTATTTAATAGACTCAGTGGAAAGTTCAGTACTGCTAGAGGAGTGTAAGAATTTAACTACAAAGTTCCTGAAATATCAGTGTAGTTGTTTGGCATTTAAATCAGACTTCAGACCATTGAATGGGGGTGAACAGTCATATTACGAAAACATTGATATACTTATATTTGATATGTGTAATAATTATTGAGTGTAATGTCTCTATAAAATACGTATTTTAATGTGATTTAATTCTAAAAGTAGTCTTAATTACACTTCCTGAATAATGGGCGACTGCAGATTCTCTAAAACACAACACATATGAACAATATCATCAACATACTACCTCTGATTGAGGTTCTGGCTGATAGGTACATCTGTTATCAGGCTGTACATCTCACTTGACAATATGTGTCAGAGGAAGAACAATATTGTTAGTATGCATATGAAGTCTGACTAGTGTAATTTGTAGCTAGTCGGCGATATATATAATGGAAGTGAAAAGGAGCTGGCCACCCTACCCCATGGTATTCTGGCCTAGATGCCTCATAAGTGGTGTCTTGTGTTGGTATCACTTGTGAGGTTCAGACTTCTCTTTGGACAGTTGAATAAACAACAAGATCAACATGCGGAAGCAGTTCAATTGATAGTTTGTGTAAAATGTTATACTGTATATTTTAATTCGCTGAATGCACCTTTCAACATGAATTCGAACACTGGCAACGCTGTAAGTAGTTTCGACTTCTTCAGCTGTTAATTTGTCATCATGCAGATACGGTGGAGTAACAACAATGATCCCTTTATCGGAGAGGTTTGTTATTATTCTGGGAAAACATGAGTTAATCGCCACTTTTTAATAAAGTCAATAATCCGCAATCAGTTGTTATGAATGTCACTCGATCTGCCTCGGTAGCATTTAGATTTCAAGGCCATCATCTGATCCACGTTGGGTGGCTGTTTCACTTCTGAACAATTAATTGTCACTCTACATTTTTCAATATTGCAGGCATTGTTTCCTGAATACTTTCTGTGCTAGGCCAAAACCCAAAATTACAGTAACCATTGTGTATGTGAACAACATTAAAGTGGCGGTAAAAATACATCATAATTATAATTGTATGATTAACTCCGAACATCACCCTCGTAGCAGAATACGACAATTCAGTTTTCATTTTAATTTGAAAATATGAGTAGACGATTTTCTTTACTAATCTTACTCTTGGACAGAATTTTTCGAAAGCTTTCGATGTGAAATTCACTAATAAAAATGGAAATAAAGAATATGTATGGTCTACATCTTGGGGCGTTTCGACAACTATGGTAGCTATTTTTGGGTTAAATGATAGAATTGGAAATATTTCTTATGATTCTACGGGTATGATTGTGTTTCAATTGGCAGCAATTTTAACAATATATTCAAAACCACAAATGTCACTCCCATTAAGTCTGGTAGTTCTGTCTCATATTTTATTGTAGAATAATCTCGGAAGCCTTGCATTTCATTAAACATATCATCTGTTCCTGAACTCTTGTCATAACATTTCTTATGTGACTTCAGTTCGGCATGTAATGGAATAGACACTTGAATAGACAATTCACACAATTCAACTGTGAAAGAAAAAATAAAATCACTAAGAATGGTTTCATTTACTTCTGCTTGTATGGCTACTTCATTTTTCGAAATAACACTTGTTGAGCATTCGCCTTCCATAAAATTTAAATTTTCATCTTTTCTTCTTCTTTTTGCGTCTCTTTCGTACCTTTGCGGAACTAGTTGAGATGAGACAGTCCTTTTCTTGTAATCTTTTAGAAAAATACTGGGAACGGTATGCTAGTTTTGGGGTGTCCTGATCTCGTTCCCAATAAAATGAATACCGCAAATTCTTGTTGCGGGTGTTGGTTTCCAAGGTGAATCATCAACACATGAAATCAAGAATTAAATATAGATATGAATACATTTAAAAATAAGTATATTATTTATGTTACTAATATTATACATTATATATATATATATATATATATATATATATATATATATATATATGTAAAGTGCTCAGTAATTATGTACTTTTTGAAACTTAAATTATAAATTCCTGTCGTTGTTAACTTAATGGTTATTTATAAACATAATACTATATACATTCTATTTTTATATTAGGCCTAGTATATAATAATACTATGGGTATGATTACAAGCAATGTAGCCTTATTTACTTTCGTCTGCGTACTGCATGGATCCACAAGTAGCGTCGTTGCGCTTCAGTTTTCTGTTTTGGGAATGAATAAAAACAATATCGGTTGGTGTGTTCCTATAATCATTACTACACCTAAGAACACAGCAATTTGCGTTACCTTTCCGCTTTTTAGTATCATCCATATTTCTAATCATTTAACCTGATATGTTAAGTATATTCATACGCTTTAAGCACAACTCTATCGCTGCTGTCCTGCATTTAGTAACAACAGTCGCCACCAGAGGAGCTTGCACGGTGCCTATACCAGAGTTCGTGGATAAACAGAGTAGCGCAATCACCGAGCCGGCCGCCATTGTTATTCCTTTTCAACACGCTAGGGATAGGAATATTTAAAGTAAAACTCAGATATTTTTAATTTGAAGGGCAAAAACTTCTCAAGGATCTTCTTACATTTTAGAACATTATTGTCAGTCAACATACTAATGTATAAAAACTTTATTTAATAATTATTACAGCATAAATATACATTTAAGTGTTCAATACGCTCCTTCATAAACGTCACAGTTATAGGTATTACAGCAACATGAATTTAATAAATTACAAGTAACAAATGAAAACAACAATGTTGCAAATAAAATAACAATAAATCTAAAAATTTCCAACTGCATTCCTCGTGCAAACTCTCCGACTTCCGCATATAAGTGGACACTATACTGAAATTTCTCGAAGTTCATTAGTTTTAGGAGTTCACAAAACTACCATACTTACGAAGCTAGATTCACCACATTTTGATCACTAGTATATCTGCTTAATAGTGACAAGTGTACAAAATTACATCCGCCTATGATACGTGGTTTGCATTTTATTAATTTTATTTTATTAAAATATTGAACCGCTTTATATAAAAAGTCGCTTGTGCTACAGTTGACATTATTCTTAAGTGATTTTCACTTATATGGCTCCTTATATACATGGAATCAAAGCTTACTACAAGGTTTTGCTGTAAAATTAATAAGTGAATTAAGAATAATAATAATTATTATTTTAATTTTAATAATTTATTTATTTAATCTGACAGGATTAAGGCCATAAGGCCTTCTCTTCCATCCTACCAGATAGCACATATAAATACAAAAAATAAATACAAACATTACTAGAATTTTTTATTATAAAAAATAAAAAAAATTAATAGTCATAAAAATTCCTAGTAATTTACCCATTCGCTGTACAGAAAATTCCAATAGTAATGTTTGTTCCAATGTATATAAAGAATCTTATAAGTGAATATCAATGAAAAATAATGTAAATTGTGACGCAAGGGACTTTTTGCATTAAGCAATACACTATATAATTAAGGTATTAATAAAATGCAAATCACTTATCATAGAGAGAGACGAAATTTTGTACATGTGTTATTATCAACCAGATATACTAGTGATAAACATTTTGTGAGTTTAGCTTTAAAAATATGGAAGTTAGTAATTTCAGTATAATGTCCCCAAGAATACACCGATGTGAGATTTTGTCATATTTGGTAAAAAAAATCGTTTCTTTGTTTTTATCTCTAAAAATTCATTTATGATCTAAAGATGCCCTGTGCCAATTTTCATGACCATAAGACCGGTCTATCAGCTGTTTAGGGTCCCATTTTTAAAAGGCTGCGGGCTCTGACTGTTAATTTAAATTCTCCGTCCACGACCTCCACTCTGAATTCTGCGACCATTTTGGAAATTACGCTATATTTCATACATTATTTATTATATTAGATTTCCGATTGAGCCAGTGTATCTTCTCGACTTCTCGAAATATTTCTTCATAGAATCCAACAGGTGTTAGACCTACTTCAAAGGCTGCTTTCCTTTAAAAGATATTCAGTTACAAAGGAGAGCACAACTCTTATCTAAAGGAAAATTCCACTTGTTCTTAGTAGCCATAACAACGTGTTTTCCATGCTTGGGTTTTGTTTGTGATACAATAAATATTTGCAAGTTTCTAACAGTTTTATTGTTAGTGTTATAATAGTGTCTACAGTCCATAGTGACTTGTAAATAATATTTATCTATTATAATGCTTTTATAAGATTACATAATTTTTGTAATCATCTTTATTTACTAATGTAGGTTAGGTGTGCACAGCGTGGTAGTGTACATAAGGATAAGTTCTGTATATAATATGCTAGTGCTATATGTTTCAAAATGCCTAGAAAATAAAAAAGACAGAGGCCTGGTTCATTATTATTATCCCAAACTTTTGAAGTAAATTTTCTCCACTTTAATTTTCTTAAATTTTGCATTGCTAAAAATGCTACTCGTTCTACAGATTCTGTACTAAATGCATGATTTTTTGTAGAGGTTTTTTAATATGTTCTTAACAAAACTTACTATCAATATTATACCTAACACTCATTTTTGTTGTTGTTGTTGTTGTTGTTGTTTAGTCAACTGTCCGAAGACAGGTTTGAACCTCATAAGTACCACCAACAAGGCATCATTCATGAGACAACTAGGCCAGGAGATAATGGGGTAGGGTGGCAAGT
The DNA here is from genome assembly GCF_040183065.1 of Periplaneta americana. Taxonomy (NCBI): domain Eukaryota; kingdom Metazoa; phylum Arthropoda; class Insecta; order Blattodea; family Blattidae; genus Periplaneta; species Periplaneta americana. The sequence continues at coordinate 158,306,855 of NC_091117.1, forward strand.
TTCTTTCCTCCTCCAATGCATACTTCGCCGATTAGCTACATATTCCACCAATCAGACTTCAGATGCTTACAAACAATTGTCCTTCCTCTGACACATATCGTCAAGTGAGATGTACTGCCTGATTATATATATATATATATATATATATATATATATATATATATATGCATATCAGCCAAAAGAGGTATCTTTAATATTAATTTTTTTACGCTCGAGTTGAATTTTTTCTGTTTTTACACTTTTAGTGCATTAAATATTTTTAATTATTTTTTTAGTAAAATAAAGAGGGAAATTGTATAGTAAGTTTCATTTCTGAAGGTCTGACACGTATGTAGACAAAAATTCTGGCCAAAATAGTAGCAATTTTTGAAAACCTAAATTTACGCAATTTAAAATTACAAATTATAAGTACAAAATTTCATAGATCTACCTAGAATAGTTTAGAAAATTGAAATTACACATTAGTCTAACCTTAATACGGTTTCTAGTTTCTTTGTATTTTCCAATCGAGCCAGACAATACAATCTTGTCTCAAGAATGAATTCAGAACTTCACAAATATATTATGTCATTCTTGCAAATAACGAATAGGATTAAATTCAGAAATGCTTGGTTTGAAAAGGAGAAGATGGTACAAATTTGACACTGATCCTAATTGGTACGTGATTTTCATTTGTTTTACGTAGACATATCATTGCTGAAACAACTTAAATTCTAAATTAATTTTATAAAAATATTTTGGGGCCCAAATTTTGAAAAAATAAATATCAAAATACAGCCATTCATTAATCTCACAACGTATGCTCGCTTAGGTTGCGGATAGTTCCTTTTTATATTTATAGTCACTTCTTTCCTTTTTCCTTATATCTTTCACCTTGTCACAGAGAAAACAAATGTGCGCATTTTTCAGTTCTCTGTGAACAGTTCTGAACACAGCAGCACTGCATTTTTTCGCATTTAAATTACATTCTTTCCCTATACAACTGTATACTGCATAGCTCGCACTGGACTAACAATGGCGGATTTGTCGGCATTTGCCGGCTCAAACAATTGCGGTACTCTGGATATCCACGGACTCTGGCCTATACAGAGTATCCTTTATCCAAACCTTAGTGTTGTTGATGACTGAAGCCGAAAGTATTCTAATTCTGTAATGCATTGGCTTTCTGCGGCCAGTAATCCGGGAATACGTCACAATTTGTAGGCCAGGCATTCTAATGACATTAGGTGCTCTCGTCATGCGAGTTAAAATGTGCTCACGAAGTTCTTTTCTCAATTCAAGCTTTGTTTTACGAGCGGGAACAAATATTACTCCTATCCATCCATTACTGTATATAATATTTTAGAGATGTAATGGGTCTTCTTGTATTCATGGCGTACAGCCCCTTTCAATTCAGTGTGAACTTAATCACAAAAATCAAGATTATTCAAGAGAATAATATGGCTGCTCGTGTGGAACTTGAATTGATAGATCTCCAGTCCTCCTCAGCACTGAAATATTTGTTTTAAAAGGAAACATTCACAGTCTTTGAGGAGCAGAAGATACGAAAAGACTCCAAATACTGCGGACTGTCTCTCTCAAATGTCTGGCCTTGTTCGTGACAATGTATCCACTAATACTTATTCAGAACAGAATAATTAAATATCCCTTATTAAAAAAATTTATTACTCAGCCGAGCTTTTGTTCACTGATTTTAGTGTTCTGAAAATTAAACAAATTTATTATATTGCCTTATTAAACTTCATACATAAAAATCGTAATAAATTCAAATTGTATCATCATAAATATGGAAATAAAAGATCCGATTTTATACGACTAGAGGAACCAAAGTGTTTCACAAGCACAGCTCTTAGCCATGGTACCTACTTTGGTCCAAAGTTATATATTAAATAATTGAAAAATACTCAAATTGAGACAATTTTAGTATCAGAAATTTAAAAAATAGCGTTAGGAATTTAATTTTTAAAGAATATATATTGATTTAATATGTATATGTATTTCTATGGGTTAAATTGTTAAAATTGAAATTGTATTTTTAAAGTTAATTTATTCCTATAATTTTTTCTTCACCCAATTTGTGTCAAATAATTATCTTTGTTAAGTATGTGTTTAGATAACTCCCTGAGCAGGAGGTTTTACTCCTTCAGGAAAGAATTAAGGCATGTACTTTTGTACATGTTATTTTACTAATAATAAACAATAAATAATGTGAAGAAATCTTCTCACTTACGGAATATCTCAAGAACAAGGCAAGATCACGATTAACTACTCGTAATTCACATATGCAGGACTGTTTACTTGTAGCTACAATCTTGGACATTACTGAAATTCTGAGTAACATTCTAGCTCAAGAATATCACAATCCTGTTAAATGTCTTAAAAATTATTTATTTGCATTTTTATGTATAAAATGTTAAGCAGTTTATTGAATTAGAAAAGCTTCATGCACAACAGTTATCGTCAGATTTGTCTGAAACTTCTTGCTGAGGTCAATTAAATGTTGATAAATAAAATTTAATTGCCATTTGTATGAAATATTAATAAGTTCATCCAAGTGCATATTCATATTACACTTAGTTTCAAATGCGCTGTAATGGTAAATTTATGAAATTTAATAATGAATCTATTGTGGCACTCTATTTAGACTGAGCTCAAGAAGCTAAATAATTTTTATTCCCATGAATATTTTCTAACGTTTGAGTAAATATAAACTAAAACGCAAGAAGCCTTTTTAGTGACGTTAATGAAAAGTATGTTTAAAAAATATAATTTCAAAACTATTAGTCCTAATGGCACGAAATTTTGTACAGATGGTAATATTGTAGGTATGTTTATGTAGTTTAAATTTCACAAATGTTAGATGAAAATTGTAGAAGTTTTAAAACTCCTGTAAGTTTCCCCTTAAGAACTATACTATATTTAGTTTTTCTTAAGTTAGCAGTGGGAGGAACAGCAACGCCTAAAAACATACTTTTTTCTTTTTATGGAGCGAATTGTTGTATTCTATTATCCTTCTAGCATTACTTGTTTATAACATAGTAGCGCAGCTGTGCTGTTTTTAAGATGAAGATGTTAAATGTCTGATATAGTGGCAATATTGTGACTAGTTGAAATGCCTTTCCAAGTTTTGATAGCCTTTTTGCTCTCTTTGGTCGTGTCTGATAGTGTGGTCAATGCGGGAGACGGAAAGAGTCTAGAATTACTATTTTCTAAAAGACAGCGCTGTTTTGTTTAGATTAAAGCAAAGAACTTACGTAAATTTTATTCAGGTGCACAGGAAACAGATTAAGTAGAGCTCCATGCTCTATTAGCATTGCTGATCGACAACAGAAGAATAAACTTATCAGGAAGGACACTTAAACACAACTTACTGCTAAGTATTACTTATCAATAGACCAATAAATTCAATTGGTCCACTCACTACCAGGGTAGCCTTGTATGCTATATCGCTACTTAAGTTCATATCTGGCAGTTTTTGGACGGTAGAACATGGTCGCTTCCACGCATGTCTGGCGATATGGTGATATAATTTTTTCTTAACAACGCACAATAGACAAAACAGCTTCTCTTTTATACCATACTACAAATTAATTCTTTTGCCTGTCGATCAGTACAAGAGATCTGGACAGCAAAAAAATGATAAGCGTCTTTCTAGAAAAAAAATAAATTTTAAACTTTTCAAGAGGCTTAGCAGACCCCGAAGCAATTCTGGAAGTTATGACCTTCACCAGAACTCGAACCTTGGCCTTTTTTTAAATTTGATCTGAAATACAACTAGTTTTTACCCCGTGGATATATCACGACATATTTAATCATTTGGCTTTAGCAGTTAGTTTTGTCCGACACAGTTTTAAATCTGATCAGTTAGTGTCCAATGTATGTGATAAATAGGGCCGTCACATCGGTATATTTGTATTAGTATAAAGGTGAATATACGACACCGGACAGAATGTAGTCGACGTGTTTCAAGTACAGGCAGCGGAAGCGAATTTGACACACGCCTAAGCAAGCACGTTCCGTGTTTTGTATACGATTATTGCGTATTATAAAATCAAGACAATACAATCATTGTCTTGTACATATTTGTATAGTTTTGGCCGATGAATTGTATATGCTTTAAATTGAATAGTAATCTATATAGCTCTATTGATAAATTGTTTGTGTTTGTAATTTGAAGTCGTTTGCATGATGTATTATCAATTTCTGTATATCACAACTGGTTGAATTGTTTATGCCTTAAATTTAATTAACTTACTTGTTTTGTATTATACATATAGCTCAACTGATGAAAGATCGTTTGCGTTTGTAAATGTAATAATCTGATTGGCTATGTATTGTATACCTTTAGTGGAGCCATCGATGTAGCTCAGTCGGCAGACTCGCTGGGCTGCTGATCCGGAGCTGCGTTCGGGCTTGGGTTGGATCCCCCTTTGGACTTTGGTTTCTTCCGAGGTTTTCAACAGCCGTGGGACTGAAGCCGAATGGTCTATGACGAGTCCTTGGCATCAACCCCTTTGATTTGATTACCTGGTTGGGTTTTTCCGAGGTTTTCCCCAACCAAAAGTCAAATGCCGGGTAATATTTTGGCGAATCCTCGGACCTCACCTCATCTCACTACATCTCGCCAAAATATTTAAAAAAATTGCACAAAATTGTAAAAATTGTACAAAATTACTAAATTGTAAAATTATAAAAATTTATAAAAATTGTAATTGTAATATTGTAAAATTTTGACTTGTTCCACATCTTAAAGCTTCATTGCTCATGTAAGATCTATGGAATAAAATAAATGATGGATGAATGAATGAATGAATGAATGAATGAATGAATGAATATAAGGATTAACATCGGAAAGATATAAAATGTTGAGGTTGAGAAAAATTGTTGGAAATCATACTTAAATTGTCACAAATGTGGTAAAATATAAGTCTGAAGAGATTTTTTTATATATTTAGAGTTTCGCATTATAGTTTTGGAATGCCGAAAACATAGGGGCTATATGGCGTATGATATAACCAAAACGGTGTGTGCGAAAATGAACATAGCTGTGGTTTCAATACATTATGCAAAATTGCAAGAGTTTTGTCAGATGACAAGTTCGATTGTTACAAACTTGATGTAGAAATGGATGACATGAAATATTTTACATATGCGCCCTTGGTTTCAGCCGATGTAGAACGCAGCTTTTCCGCACACAAGGTTATACTGTCCGACATTCGGTGGTCATTCTCATTTGAAACTTTGAAAATGAATGTTGTTGTTCATTGTAGCAGCAACCGAAACTAAGCGAACAACATGCAAGAAAAGTAAGGTACGAAATTGATGTGATAAATAAATTAATGTAACAGTTAAATATGGGAAAAGCAAAATTGTACGCCATATACCTTTTGGACATTCTAAAACTGTAATGCAAAACTATAAATATATAAAAAAAACATCTTTTCAGACTTATTTTACCATATTTGTAACAATTTAAGTACGATTTTTCAACCTCACCAGCATTTTAGACCTTCCCGATGTTAACTCATATTATACAATGATTTATTGTCTTGATTTTATAATACACAATAATCGTATACAAAACATGGAACGTGCTTCTTTAGGCGTGTATCAAATTCCCTTCCGCTGCCTATACTTGAAACACGTCGACTACATTCTGTCCGGCGTCGTATGTTCACTTCAAACTAATACAAATATGCCTTTCTTGGATTCGAGATTGCTTCATGGAGGTTTGCAGCTAAGTTCTTGAGGTATCGAGATCTGCTGTGCTGCTGAAGTCAGCATGTGGTGAGATGTACGGCTGTCTGGTTGTCTTCTTCGCATTGACATCGTGGGGGAAAAGTTTTTCCAAGAATCTCGTTTTTTCAGTCGGTCTAATCTAGTGTTAAATTTAAAGGATGAATGGTTTACTGCAAATAAACTAGCACTTATTGTTAGTAAAACCAATGTAAACAAATTTAGCATAACAATAGTGCTCAGTTTTCCTACAGAATCGATAAAATAAAACTGATCTCGAATCTATTAAGCACGAAGTTTCTTGGTTCAGTTGGACAATAGCTTGAACTGGAAAACACACATAAAATGTATTACTCTAAATTTAATTCTCCCTGTTATGCATTAAGATTTTTAATATCTATTGGCGATATAAACACCCTTAAAGTGTCATACTTTGCATATTTTAATTCTATCATGGAAAATGGATTAATATTCTGGGCAACTCATCTGGAGCTAAACATATATTTGTTTTACAGAAGAAAGTTATAAGAATAATGACATATGTGCATAAAAGGACATCAAGTAGAAATGTTTTTCCAAAATTTATAAATATTAACCTTATCTTGTCAGTACATTCTTTCTCTGAAGATGTTTTATTTTAGAAACCAAAATATATTTAGTAGCTCCTGTAGTCAAAATGTTAGGCTAATAATTTTAATACAAAACACAAATCAGATATCTGTTGGTCTCAGCTGTTATAGAAAAGATGTCCGCTATTCAGGTATTACGGTTTAAATTGCACTGCCTAATGTCTTAAAGGAACTACATATAACGAAGTGGCTTAAATTAAAAAAATACTGATTTGTGTGCGATGATAATTTAAGTTTGATATTCCAAGATATCTCTTCTGGCAAGTTTTGTAACTGTATTCAAGTTACACTTTCAGTTACGTCCCCTTTACTGGACCTAATTTTCTCCTTTCGGCATTTTCAAAACTTGGAGTACACTCAGTGTGAAAGCTATTCCAGAAAGAAACTTAATTTTTTTGCCACAAACTGCCATAGTGATGCCTTTGCATTAAATGTAAAATTATGATATTTAGAAAACAAATCTGACAGAAATAATCTTGATTATAAAAAATTATGTCAAATTTTGGACATTTAGAGAAAAAATCGGGGTGAAAACATCAGGAGAGTAAAACCAACTTATTTGTTTTAATTAACAGAGAAAGCATTGAACAACAACCTGTAAAAGTTTCAGGTCTATATCTTCAATTGTTTAGGAGTTAAGGTATCCCGGTCCCCTTAAAGCTATGAAGGGCCAAGTGAAAAGGTTCAGAACAGAATTAACGAATTTAAACACACTTATAACTTCTATTCAATTGATGTATTGCTCGTATATGCTTTGCCCGCACTCCGCTAACCTGAAAAAGCAGCTGTCCAGGAGCTTAGTTGGGACGTATTCCACATCCCTATATACTTCCGTTCTTGATTTCTCAGATTTCCATCTTTTCCGTATTCTATCCAACAATCTTCAAGGGAACTTCTTTGATAGCGACGATGCTTTAAAAACTTAACTTGACAAATTCTCTAACTCCAAATCAGCAGGTTTCTTCAGCAAAATCGGGAAACTACCCCAGCGTTGGCAGAGAGTCATAGAAAATGTAGAAGACTATACTATTAATTAATTTATACAGGGACATCATTTTATTTTACGAACATTTCTAATATTAACCTGGCTATACCTTTGGATTAACGGTTGAGAACCGGAAACACCGTTTGCTACCCTCTTCCACGACTGGAGTTCGATGATACTGGCGTAAAATACAAACAAATTACTTTACTAGGTATAGGAGGGAAGAAAAGTAGTTAATCCATTTACGTAAACTAGGAAATATCGTGATTTTGAGTTTGATAATTTTCATTAGGTTTTTGTTTAATCAAAATACAGTACTGTATCAACAATAATTAGTGTCTTTACTCACGAAATGAGTTATCCTTTCGGACGTATTCATTATGCAGTGTATATTATACTGTCCACAGCACATTAGCGTACAATATAGAGAATGAAATTAAATGAAAAATAATCACAATATGGATTTATTTTATTTTATTGGGTTTATTTTACGACGCTGTATCAACATCTAGGTTATTTAGCGTCTGAATGACATGAAGGTGATAACGCCGGTGATATGAGTTCAGGGTCCAGCACCGAATGTTACCCAGCATTTGCTCGTATTGGGTTGAGGGAAACCCCCGGAAAAACCTCAACCAGGTAATTTGCCCCGACCGGGATTCGAACCCGGGCCACCTGGTTTCGCGGCCAGACGCGCTGACCGTTACTCCACAGGTGTGGACTCATAATATGGATATTCAAACACATTTTTTAAGGCTGTTCATTTCGATACAGGCTTCAGTTCTTTTGTGCATATTATCGCACTATAGACTATTGTACCTAATTCCAATTACCAGTTTCGTCCTTCGTACTAGTAACTCATGTTGAAATAATTCTGTACCTACTCTATAAAAGAGTACCTTACGTACTGTAAATTCAATCTTCACTTCTGCCCGATCCGAAAAGATAAAATTACTCAGACATGCTATCTACTGTCCGTTCAAGTGGTTTTGTCGCAAGGTCGTAGAAAGGGGGAAATCACGTCACAGTTAATTACTTAACGAGGCCCTTTTATTTAAGTTGCTTTAAACAGTTGTATAATATTAAGTAGACGTCCAATTCCTAACAGAAATTAATGTTTTCAGAAAAGAGCTAAGACAGCCCAGCCACTAGTCTTTACAGAGGGGCGAGCAGAAGCGGGTGGGGGAAACCGGGATGCGACGTAGGCAAACGGACAACAGTACCTTTGCGAAAATATGTTTCAATATTGAAAGCTCTTTCGTCACTGGACGCCAACGCGAACATATTTCTGGAAAGTACTTTACTCACCAACTCAGTACTGTTTACTATGACCGTAAGGCGACTCTGACTGCATAGGGGCCTTAGTTCCTTGTGGAGGACTCTATCCTGTATGTTTTATTCATCTCAAAAACGTTTGTCACCGCGAAAAAAGTTACGAAATCTTGCATAAAGCCAATAATAAATTCAATGAAATGATATGTAGTGTACAGAACGTAATAATTTTATATTTAGCCTGTGCATGTAACAAGCGAGAAAGTTGTTACAGATTTACAGATATAACCATGGTGTTTTCTTCTGGTGAATTACACGCACCACTATGCATCATTCAAAGCAAACACTTCATATTTGGCAGCCCACATGTTGTGGTTTCGCAGTGCGTTCGTCAGCACTAAATCCTCTTGAGTACAGAAGCCGCTCAACCTGCCATCTGTATGCTGCAAAGCGGAAGTTCCAACATTTACAATCGGGATTGATAACGGCGATAAAAAGAAATATGGTTAGATTATGGAGCATTATACTGTAACATCGACCTTTGGCAAATAGTGCTCGACCTCCCGAATTAAAACCAGGTCGCAGCAATGTAAATAAATCAAATTCCTTCGTTTCATTGTCAATGCTACAGGACGTCTCATCACGTATAGATTCAATTTGGTTTATCTGGTCTGAAACGTTTATCAATCGTAATTTATTTATGTATTGGCTAGGCCAAAAATTTTAAATATGCTATCTCAAAATCTCCAAGAGCGTTTAGTGTTTTCTACGTTATAAAAAGTCATCATTTTAAGCATTATTACCAGGAAGGCTTATATTTTGTCATAATTAATGACAAACAAATTCAATCCGTCACATCTTCCCGAATGTTCTATTTTTGGACCAATTTAATTTCTAATCGCAATACTTAACGATATAAATTATAATGAACATGCTAATGTATTGCTATAGCTTACGTTGATACTAATATTTTAGTAATCACAAGGATCTAAACATACTAGTAAATGAATCGTCATCACTATATCAATGAGAAGAAAAAACATGGTTTAGATCAAATGGTCTTGTTTTGAACGAAAGTGAACCTAAATCATTAATCTTTTCTTTACAATCTTTTAATGAAACTAGTTATTTTAATATGTTGGGTATTGCAGTTGACATGAAACTTACATGGGAACATCATATTTAACGCGTCTATGAAAAATTATCTGCAACTTTGTTCTTATTGAGAAGCCTAAAGCTTTTCTCCCTTTACAATGTATGAAGAAAGCATAATTTCGCATATTTTAATAGCATTATGACATATGGTATTTTACTCTGGAGGAACAGTACTCATATAAACAAAGAGTTTAAATTGCAGAAGAAAGCTATAAAAATCAACACTAATTCCTGTATGAACGAATATTTCTGTTATGACTGTATCAGGCCTTTACATACTTGAATTATTATTATTTGGTTAACAACTTTTTCATAAGTATGGTACGAGGAGTGACTTTCACAATTATAACATTAGACAAGATTTGTTTAATATACCTTAATTCAGATTGACAAAGACTAGAGATAACTTTGAAATTATGATTTTAAGAGTATCTAATAATATTCCCCGCCATTTCTTTTATGTGAGCAAAGGTGAATTTAACTAAATTATCTCTGGCTGGCTCATATATAAGTCTTTTTATAATATCAGTGTAATTTTAAAATACTGAGTATGGGAATTTGTAAATTTTAATTCATATTTATTTGTAATATTTATTTTGATCTAGAACACTTTTTATTCATTGACCACAGATAGATAAATTTAATAAATTAATAAATCTTGAAAGCAATTTTTAACGCATTTATAAAGAAATAAAACTATATTTTATGTCTTTCTTGAAACATTTTGAATATCGTGAAAACACATCTATTTATTAGAATGTTTCAAATTTCTTTCTTTCTTTCTTCGTCATATTTCACCATTTTATTTCATGCGAACTTACTACCCTTTGCGGTGTAGGGGAGGATATACCTTATATCTGTGAACCAACGCTTGACAAGCACGCATTGCAGGCCTCTTTGGTTGTGTGTTCAGCCGAGAAAATACAGAGAAACATACGACAATGGGCAAACACCCATTGGATGGACGGTAAATTTCTTCCATTGTTCATACCAGGAATCGAATCATGAACTACTTGCACATTGGAAATTGGTATACGAACGGTACTCGATAAGCCTTTCAGTTGAAAATGATTTCAGGAGAAGGAGGAATCATTTGGTCGCTGGTTGAGAGAACGAGTACTATATTCCCCATAAGACAACACAGGATATCACATTGACAATAGATGATAATCTATGCCTTAGGCGGGATTCAAACTCATTGTCAGAATAATTAGCATGCTTTAACAGTTGTATACGCCGCGGCCGGTATTAAGAATAATGACAAACTCTTATGAAGTCTTGAACGATATTGCGTAAAAATATTTTGCTGTTGTAAATTACGTATCTGAAAAACTATTGTAGTTATTATAGAGTTCAAATTAAATTGCGTAAATTACAATAGTTAAGATATTAGTAAGGTAGTGAGACAGCACATCACACACTTTATTTCACTTATATTTGAATAACGCAGTCTGAGAATGGAAATGGCAGCTAAATACTATGCAGATATCTACTAATTACAATATAAAAAAAATTCATAATGGCAATTCTGTACGCTGACGATTATTCGTACTATTTCGGACATTGAAGACACGCTGCAGAGAACGCCATAAAACAATTCTCATTTATAATTTTGATGTCTGAGTAAACAAAAGCAAGTCCATGACATTTCAGAGATATCATCCTCCAAGATATAAGCTTGTCCTTGACTAGGCATGCCCAACTGGGGCAGATCTAGCCTTCATACGAGGTGCCACTTTGACGTACAATCTCAGAATACCATGCAGGCATACGAATAAAAGATAGACAGACAGACAGACAGACAGACAGATAGATGGATAAAGTGCATTTATTGATGCATAATAAATTATACAAAATCATGTACACAAGATCCTTCGCACGAGCCCGTACGGCCATTCGTGCTATAACTACGCACAGTTTTAATCTTCAGAACGAAAATAATATCTACTAATAATGAAATAGTAAAACAACATTATTATTATTACTATCGTTATTATTATCACAATTACAACTAATCTGACTTCAAACGAAATTTCACAAAAATAATAATAATAAAATAAATGTAAGATATGAAAAGAAAAAAAAACACAGTGAAACATATATATATATATATATATATATATATATACATACATACAGGGTGTTTCAAAAATACGGGGCATAATTTCAGGTATGTATTTCCCACATGTAGACAATCAAAATAGTTCATTACAACATGTGTCCGGAAATGCTTTATTTCCGAGTTATGGTCTTCACAACATTGAAATTCAACGGAACGTTTTTCTTTCCGCAGGTCTTTGCCGTCAAAGGAGACATTAAGAGGGCACTCTGACAGTTCATTCCGAGGCGAAGGTTACATTCAGTGTTGTGTAGGCGTTACACTGTGCGACATGTATTCAAATCAAGAGCTGGCAGAGATACACTTCATGTACGGTAAGGCGGACGGCAATGCTGCGCTGGCTCGTCATTTGTACCAGGAGAGGTACCCACAGCGACAATGTCCAGATCGGAAGACATTTGTACGTCTCCATTACCGTCTGTGCGAGTATGGAAAATTTAACTCTCCTGGTTTGGGAAGGGGACGACCAAGATCTACAACTCCAGAAGTACAGGAGGAGATTCTGGAGGCTGTGAACATGACTCCTTCTATCAGCACACGAAGGGTAGCGTTGCAAGTCATGTTCCTCATACGACTGTCTGGAGACTGTTGAAAGAGTATCAATTGTATCCTTATCATTTGCAACGTGTACAGGCCCTGTCACCAGCAGATTACCCTGCACGAGGAGTTAGGTTCTGTCAGTGGTTCTTGCAGCAGTGTGGTGTAAATCCGAACTTTCCTGCCTTAGTATTATTTACAGATGAAGCACAGTTCACACGAGATGGCATAACAAATTTCCACAATCAGCATGTATGGGCGTATGAAAACCAACCCACGTGCAACTGTTCCATCTCATCACCAGGTGCGGTTCTCCCTCAACATGTTGGCTGGTTCATTGGTGATCGATTAGTTGGACCCCATGTACTTGTAAACAGACTTACGGGGCAGGCGTACACAAACTTCCTGGAAAACACCATACCTCATGTTTTAGAAGACACTCCACTGATCAATGGTCAACACATTCACTTCTTGCATGATGGCGCTCCTGCACACTTCAGTCGTACGGCTCGCCGGTACTTGGATCGAAGGTTTCCTGATCGATGGATAGGTAGAGGTGGCCCAATTGCTTGGCCTCCACGCTCACCTGATCTGAACTCTCTCGATTTCTAGTTGTGGGGTCATTTAAAATCATTGGTTTATTCGTCTCCGGTGCCTGATTTGGAATCCCTTCAGAATAGAATTGTGGCATGTTCTGAGGACATACGCAATACTCCTGGAGTTCGGGATCGTGTTCGCAGGTCAATGAGACATCAATGTGAGGTCTGTATTTAAGCAGGAGGTGGACATTTTGAACATCTTCTGTAATGACAACGACCTGCGGAAAGAAAAACGTTCCGGTGAATTTCAATGTTGTGAAGGCCATAACTCGGAAATGAAGCATTTCCGGACACATGTTGTAATGAACTATTTTGATTGTCTATATGTGGGAAATACATACCTGAAATTATGCCCCGTATTTTTGAAACACCCTGTATATATGTATATATAAAGGTAATACATAAAAAAGACACAATAAATACAAAAAGAACATTATCCCCTAATTACCTCATTCGCTCAGTGTTAATGCTACTCATTACAACACTAATAAATAACTCTTTCCCTTATTTCCTCGGCCAGTTATTCTACGTCACTGGCGCACCTCGTTTGAAGACTAGAGTTACCCCGGCTGGGCATTCCTGATGTAGGCAATAAGATATTTGAGCAAGGTAATTACATTTAAATTTTAGGAAATTCAGTTTCATACATCAAAGAAGTAGACAGTGGAAATAAATTGAAAGATTTCCGAAAATGTTTGGAACAATTAAGAAAATTCTGAAAAATAAAACAAATGCACAGGTGTGGAAGAACGGTTAGTATGTCCGACCATGAAATAAACGGATCCGGATTCAAATCCTGGTTGGAACAAGTTACATAGTTGAGGTTTTTTTCCCGGGATTTCCCTCAACCCATTAAGATCAAATGTTGGGTAACTTTCGGCGCTGGACCTTGGACCCATTTCGCTGGCATTATCACCTTCAACGGACTCAGACGCTAGATAAACGTAACAGTTGATAGATGTAAAATAAAGCAAATAAAGAAATAAGTAAATGGAGTAAGTAAAATTCCAATGATAAAATGTTATAAAGTCATGGCAGTTCTAATAGCTCTATAATTATAGTCGTGAGACGTGGACAATGAAAGGCGGAGATAAAAGCAAATTAGGGGTAGATGAAATGGGGGGGTTTTTGGGGGAATTTTGGGAACGGCAAGAAGAAACAGACTTCAAAATGAAGGTGCAAGAACCAATTACAGATATTTACCTTACCTAAATGAAATGAAGAAATAGGACATTCCAGATTAAACTGGCTAGAACACGTACAGTATGTCGAATGAATATTAATAGATATCCGAAGAAAATACTGTACTACACACCTAAAGTAAAACAAAATATTGGCAGACCCAAAGAACGATGAGTAAATCAATGAATGAGCCTATTTTGAGCTCCCAACCGGTCTTAAAAAGGCTTCAGCCTAAAGCGGAAGAAGAGAAGACAGTATTTAATATAATGTGTCAATGTTTATGTTTATATGAAGACCTATAATGGTAAATTGGCTATACACTTACTTTGTAGTGTTTCAAGGACCAAAAACATGTCAGTTAATATTTTAGTCCGGTACATTATAACGGTTAGACTAGAGATTCAGAATTAGTGGAAAGAGGAAAGGTGGAAATACAAGCACGTTTAGGAAAAGGTGGGCGTGTTGCCAGTCTAATCTTTTCTTCAAAGCTCTGAATTTGCATAGAATGTTTCATACGAAAAGAAGATTTCCTGTAGCGGCACCAACCTGACTTCAATGCTTGTAGTGACACAAAGAAATTAATTCCGTGAAGGCGTATAGCTATACTGGAAATAAAAATATCAGCACGAAATGTCGTAAAGACATACATAAAAAGCCGTATCAAAATTTTATTTCCAATTTATATTTATTTCATTCCTTTAGTTTTATAGTTTCTACGAACGAATTTGTATTAACAAAAGCCGCCCTAAATAATCGATAGATCTGGCTACTAATCAATTCATAAAGAATAATCATTAAAAGCAATTGTGTGACAATTTGAATGAAAAAAAATATATATTAAGATAAATGATAAGAAAACATAGGAAATCATTTACAATAAAGTTTCTTGGGTACAAATGATTACTAATTATAGCTAAGGATGATTTTAACACATGAGATTCTATGGGATTAATCGTTGCATCAGAAATTTTAAATTGTTTAAGTTGATTTAAAGTTTCTCGTGTGAGCGGCCCACGGGCAACGATTATAAGCCCAAAAACTGTCCAATGTATGATGTGGTATTGTGCTCCGAGATGCTGACAACAAGGCTCATATATGACTTGTTTTTCACGACACACCTCTTGTGGCTGTTGCCCGTGCATCTCGAAACGGATTGTGGGATCAAGAATGGCACCCTTAACCTTCTGCCGATCAATTATGTATGTGCAGTTGATCAGGGGAATGAGTTTACAGTAGAAATTACCTTGAGGACCACGAGAAATGCAATCTATGAAATATCCCCAAGTAACATTTTGCGCCGCTGTAAAATCTTTCTCGATCTACAAATATGAGCTAAGAGTCAACAGAAAAAGTTTGACATCCTAAAACTTAGAAATGTGGCTAATTCTATTCAGCAACAGTGCAAAAATGTGAACTCTGTTTTTATGTGAATATTAATGTCACATAAAATATAGATATATTGATACAATTTTCATTAACATAGGTATCTTATAAAGGTAAAATAGTTGTGCTAATGTGTATTAACTCAAGGTAGTGTTGTGAAAATACCAGTGTACTTACTTACTGGCTTTTAAGAAACCCGGAGGTTCATTCCCGCCCTCACATAAGCCCGCCATTGGTCCCTATCCTGAGCAAGATTAATCCAGTCTCTACCATCATATCCCACCTCCCTCAAATCAATTTTAATATTATCTTCCCATCTACGTCTCGGCCTCCCCAAAGGTCTTTTTTCCCTCCGGCCTCCAAACTAACACTCTATATGAAAATACCAGTGTATCAGCATAAATTGTCATAAAAGGCAATAGAAGATTAGCATTGTTATGTAGTAATGCAAATTGTCTTAATTCTTTTGTCTATATACGTCTCAATTAAAAATTTTTCATACAAAATTTATAAAAGGCTAAAATAATTTAAAACAACCTAAAAAAAAAAAGGCTAATACATGATGATAAAGGGCAAAAATAGCTTTTATAAAGGCTTAAAAACCAGGGCCCTAGACTCTTGACGCATGGACAGGTAAATGAAAACTGCTATAGACACCGTTATTAGAATACTTCAACCGCAACTAATATTTTGGAAACTATTTTCATATAATGGATTTGTTTATTTACATTCTTTATTCCAATAACGTTGTCTTCCATCTCGGATGCGAATAAAGATTTTTAATGAGGAGGGATAGAATCCTAGATAGAGAATACCATACATAAAATTATTATTATTATCCTCATTCGATACGGCTCAACGCTTGGTCGTACTGAGTTGCTTGTCTTCTATCTTGATTATAACAATAATTAATTCCGTGAACAGGCTTAAGATAAGATGTGTAATTCCTAAGTTATTGATTGTTGTCAGCTTGCCGGTGATGATAATACGTGAATATTATTTTCTTTGCTTACTTTATACTGTACTTTATAAAATACACTTGAGTTAAGACAATTATATTTTGTGTGGAGGGGATAAAAGTTATCCCTGGCAGGGATGTTAATATGAATTTGTGAAAGGGGGATAACTTTCCAACATCAACATTCCCGTTAATTCGTACCCTGCTTCCATCACATAGCATTTTAAAAAATTATCTTGTATCACCCGGCATATAGACTCCTCTATCAGACAAAGCAAGGAAAGAAGAACCCACAAACTAGTTTCACGGCATTATCTGTCATATCTCATTTCAGCTACAACTGAGATGGGAAGAGGAGTTAAACGAATGAATGGATTAATTAATGAATTAATTAATTAATACATAATTAATAAGTATGTAAATAAGTAAATACATAAATAAATAAGCTACTAAACAAGAGATTAAATAAGTGACTAAATTTAACAAAAAAAAAAGCCGCCCTAAATAAGTATTCGAATAGATCGGCCTACTAATCAATTCATAAATAATAATCATTAAAACCAATTGTGTGACAATTTGAAAGGAAAAAGAAAACATTAAGATAAATGATACGAAAACATAGGAAATCATTTGCAATAAAAGTTTGTTGGGTACAAATGATTACTAATTATAGCTAAGGATGATTTTAACATATGAGATCCTATGGCATCAATCGTTGCATCATAAATTTTAAATTGTTTAAGTTGATTTAAAATTTCTCTTGGGATCGTGCCACGGGCACCGAACATGAGCCCAAAGACTATCCAATGTGTGATGTGGTATTGTGCTCCAAGATGCTGACAACAAGGCTCATATATGACTTGTTTTTCACGACAAACCTCTTGTAGGTAAAAAATAAGTATTTAAATAAGTAAATAAATAAGAAAATAATTAATTATTACGTTGGTAATTATCAACCTAATGCAAGAACAAAATAAAAATTGATTAGTTCAATCCGAAGAGTTTCTCTTTTCTGATGGAAAATGTTAGCAAGGGTATCTGAAAACGCTGAAAAGATAAATGCATGTATTAACAAAATAATTTTTTCATTTTATTTTCTTTGTAGTGGTTTCCATACTTTACTAAGAAGAGAGGAAAGGAATAGAAAATAATACTAAAGGCTTGTATGCGTCTAAAACCTTTATGTTTCATTTACGAAAAGGTTTTTTTTTTATTTTAAAGTTCCCAAGTTTTTGTTTCTTGCTTCCTTTGTCATCAAAAGAGATTCCCCGCATTCCAGCACTTCTTGCCGTGCGGCACGGAACCACCGATGAAGGGGGCGAGAGAAGGCAGCAAGTAATTATAAAGTTACTGCACTTTATGCTACATGTATAAGCCCAGATCGATGGTAGAACCCTCTTGCGAAAGACTGCAATCTCTTCGTACTCTTGAATGGATGGAATCTGAAGGAAAGAACGAGTCAAGTATTATCGAAGTTTTATTTGCATCGATCAAAACTTCTCCTATAAGTACCTTATTTAATCAACAGTAAAATAACTCATTTACCACCATGCTCACTGCAGCATGCTAAGATGCAGCGTTTAAGACAAATCTCAGTTCAGATTCTACCTTGGATATGGATATATTTAGGTACATGGGTGGGCAACTCGTGCTGTCAAAGTGTCAACACAATCTCAGTGCAGGTACAACGGACTCTGTACTAGCTGTCCCGTCTGTGTGCGGTTCTTTCAAAACACAAGTTCTATCGCGTCTGCAGTAAGTGGCGGCTCGTTTTAAGTGAAAAACAATATAATTCCTAGATCATTTCCCTTTAGTTACGAGTAAAAAGAGATTTTTTTTATTAAAAAGAGAGGTAAAGCTTGTATTCTATTATACTTTCTTACGCATGACATTTTATGTTACAAATAAACAGTGAAGGTTTTAGTAAAGAAATACTATCTGCATCTGCTTTAGAACAGCTAAAGGTAAAAATGAGATATCAACAAGGTGAGACTGATATCAAATATCATTAGCACGTTGTGCGTGCGAGTTACAGAAGTGCACGACATATGATTGACTAGCTAAGAACATTTATGGATAAATTTGAAATGTGGTAGTATCATGCAGAACATAGACAACTTCACTTGAACTTCTTATCAAATATAAGACCTACTTCAAGACCTACACCAGAATTCACTGCTAAGTTTGGAGAAACAGTGAAAATTGACAAGAAATCAAAATTTTTCTGAAATATTTTTGGCTTACGCCAATAGAAAATCCTGAAAATTTATAGCTTGAATTAATAAATCTACAGATCAGCACGCCACTAAGATTCCAGCGAAATGAGCAATCGAACTGTTCGTAATGTTGCCTAAGTCATAATTTCCAAATATACTCTTTGCTTCCGTATATACTGTATGTGCTTCAGGCAGAGTTTAATACAAGAAAGAAGTTTAAAAGCTCTCAATGTACAGAAAGAGTTCAGAAGTAAGCTAATTTCATCTGCCGTGACATGTAAAAAATACTTCCTTGAATTTGTTATTGTTTGCGAATACAGACTATTACTTTTCTGAGAACAGAGGAATACTCTTTAATGTATAAACACTTGTAAATTCTCGCGTTCTATGTTTCAAATAAGACATATAATAAGAAATATTAACAAATAGTTTAATAATAAATAAGTGTTGCAGCTATATTTGTTGTATCTTGAAAAGGTTGTTTCAGTTTGTGTTTCCAGTACTAAACTAATTTATAAAGCTAGAAATAATATAATTTTGTTATATGTTCAGGTATAGTCTGTCTAAAATTACTATAATTATTGTACCATGCGTCATTCTGAAATTCAAATCATGGAATAGATATCACGACCACCTGCATGAGCCGCCAGAGCGCACCGTGGCTTTTGCAGCGAAACTACAAGCAACTTGTAACTGCTGCGGCTGGCTCCGTCTGCCTTTGTCTCTTTCAAGGTTTTTTTGGCACTTTGGGAGCACGAGTTGCCCATCCATGTTCATGTATATACTTCAGGAATGTAATATTAAAGACCGGTATTGAGTTCATTCAGAGTCACTGAAATTCTCTCCTTTTCTGTATAATATTAGGCTAGACTAATATTAAAACCTGAACGTGAACTGCATTTATTGCATCTGCTGAAAGAAAGGAATAGAATTGGACCACAATCTAGTATATACAGTCACGAAGCTTGATTTGTGACGGTGCTAGGAACAATAAACCTGCCGGTACTATTTCGCATTGTCTGTAATGAGGCGATATAAGAGATCCTAGTAGTTAGCAACTATGTATGGATGCATATTTACTACGTATTCAGCTTCGTGACTGTATATACTAGACTGTGATTGGACCAAAGTCCTTTTCACAGTGAACAATCGATTTATACTTACTTGTGTATGTAGGCCTAAAGGAGGTGAGATTATTATGTATAATCATTTTTGGAATTGAATTGCTGACAAGCAGACATTCTCATGGGGGCAGATAAAGTTTCTTTTTTTCTTCCACCATGCTAATAACGTCAAAAGAAATGTTTACACACATTTTGGCAACTCGAGCACAATTATGGGGGACGTAAAAATAAGTTTCCCTGGGACTGTTTACAGAAACAATTTTATGGAAAGATTTATTGGCACAGATACAGCAATTGTTGAGCTATTTTTCAACATATTCCCTACCGAACTGAGACATTTGTCATAGCATGGGATCAACTTTTGTACCCCTGTGTCGTAGAAGTTTGCATCTGGGATGGAAACCAGTCAAATGTTATGTTTTATTTAACGACGCTCGCAACTGCGGAGATTATATCAGCGTCGCCGGTGTGTCAGAATTTTTTCCCGCTGGAGTTCTTTTACATGCCAGTAAATCTACTGACGTGAGCTTGTCGCATTTAAGCACACTTAAGTGCCATCGACCTGGCCCGGAATCGAATCCGCAACCTCGGGCATAGAAGGCCAGCACTATACCAACTGCGCCAACCAGGCCGACAGAAACCAGTATGTGACAGCCGTCTGCACCTCTCTGTTGAACCCATGTCTCTATTCCAATGGGGGGAATATGTTGAAAAAATAGCTCAACAGTTGTTGTATCTGTTCCAATAGATTTTTCCAATGAATATGTGTTTTCGTCCTATAAACGGCCCCAAGGAAACTTATTTTTTTACATTTAAATAAATAAGTAAATATATATATATATATTTCATCCAATTATGGTAAGAAATGTCCAAGTGCACGGTCCTAACAGATATTTCGACAGCCTTGAAATATTCAGTGATTTCAGTATGATCCCAAGTACAGGACTTGGTAAGTTCAAGAAAGTGGAACAAACCTTCCTAGTTTGGGGAAATTCTTTCCTACATTGTGACCAGTATTTTGTGGTAATTGAAAAAATGAAAAGAAATGTTGAGTCCATAGAAATGTATCAAGGATGGATTCATTTAATTGAAAATACAGTTTATATAGTAAATGGCAATGAAATACTCATAATTGATTTTCAGAATGAATACAAAATAATTTCCTTAAGATCAGTGTACCAAAAATAAGGAAACGTTTATTGTAACAAAATACAAGCAATTCAGGTTCAGTAGGAACCATGTTGATGAAGTTTGTATTGATACCACAATGAGTGGTATCATGCCACAATATTTGAAATCTAATACAAAACCTGTAATTCTCTCCAAGGAAGTTTACAAATGTCAGATTCCTGTAAATGAAAAGAAATTGAATGATGCGAAATCTTTGATTAAATTCTTACATAATGATGCTGTGAATTACATTCAGTCACTTGTTGGTGCTAGTGATAATGTTAATGAGAATGGAGATTATGACCATGAATAGGTCGGCTTATAGACTTCATGTTTCTCTGTAATTTTTTACCCTTAAAACACTAATTATTAATTAACATTTGTTCATTTATTAATTGACATTTTTTGATGTGTGTATATTATAAATATAAAGCCAACTAAGAATTAAACATGATTAATAAAAATTAGGAGAGAACTGGGTTTGAACAGGGTTCTGCAGTCAAACACTCTACCATTGAGCTACATCACCGCTTGCTTTTAGATTTTAAAAGTTTCAGCAATATAATGAGCGGGAATACAGCAGTTGAGCAGTCGGGAGAATAGTCTATATACCAGAATGGAAGAAGGCTGTCTAAAAATAATGTACGCGACATTTGTTAAATATATATATATATATATATATATATATATATATATATATATATATATATATATATATATATATTGCTGGTTTTGTTATACACCACATGCGGTCTCGTTTCGAAGACATTCCTACTCACAAAATAAAATGCCATGTTTAACACTCGTAACGTAGATAAATATTATATTTCTTGCACTTTTCCTCTTCTATATTTACTCCGTTTTAATTATTTGTCTTTTTCTTCGTAAATTATTTTCCCTTTTACCTGTCTTTCTATGCTTACATCATTTTTCTATTTTCTTATTTTTAATTTCTTTTGTCTTTTCTTGAGAAGCTCTTTCCTTCATTTTTCCCTTTCCTCTCCCATATATTTCTGCCATCTCTTCTTCATGGACATAGTTTGGTGTCTTCACCCGACCGGGTTGAATTACAATTGTCTAAGAATGCCAGCTGCATCCCACATCTGCCACCGGGAAAACATGCGAGCTGTATGTGAATCCTGCATAATCCTGGCGTGTCACGGTCACAGATCTAATAACGTTAGCGCTATGTCTGACACTTGACAGCCTACTCCTAGCGCGATTATGCCGTCATTTGGTTTTGTGAAGAGCAACGATCTCCGCCTGCCACGTTCAGAATGCACCAAAACCCGCGTAACTTGATTATTTGGCTAACTGATGCGGCACATTCACGAAATCTTGATCATATATTCCACTTGGAACAGAGTTTGTAGACTGTAGGCTATAAGATAGGCACATAATTACAAACACTTTGTTGTTCTAAACGGGTTGTTTAACGACGCTGTATGAACTATGAGACTATTTAGTGTTGATGGGATTAGTAAAGTTATAGCGCAACGGTATTTAGCAAGATGAAACAGGGATTACTTGGTATTCGCCGTACAATTGGGGAAACCTCGAAAAAAAAAAACAATTAGGTAATCAGCCCAAGCGGGATTTTAATCTACTCCGAGCTCGACACCGGATAAGTAGACAAAAGTGCTACCGTCAAAGTATCGCCGTGGTGCCATAGCCCTTGAAGGCCCAAGACCGACCAGCCGGCTGCTGGCCTCACGTTCACATGCCGAAGCAGAGGTGGACGATCATCCAACCAGAATCGAGGTATCGTGTTGTTAGCACGATGATGCCCCCCCCCCCCAGTTATAGCTGGCTTTCGCAACCGGATTTCGCTACCGTTCGTAGCCCCCCCAAGAGCATCACGATGCTGGGTGAACTGGCCGAAATTTCATAAGAAAATTTCTTCCCCTATGAGGACCCAAACCAGCGCGCATTTTGTAACGGATGTGCTAGACAGGATGCCTTAGACCACGACACCACGGAGGGTTGACATCATCGCCATCAATAGGAAAAAAATCTGTAGCAGAGATGATCGAACCTACATTACGCTTTGAACAGTCCAAAGCACAACCTAAGGATGTTGATAAAGAGAAAAAAGAAATATACGAGTCAACAATACCTTACTTCCATAACAAATACAACGTCCAGAGTATCACAGTGACAGGTCTGCTGTTGAGGTCCCGAGGAACAGTCCCTAAATTTTTTGTGACATGGAAAGGGAAATATAAATTAGGCAAAGATATTCAAGACGAAATTGTCCAAAACATACTTAAATACTCAGTTGCCATCTTATAAAAAATCACCTATATGGTAAACAGTCCACATAATTGTTTAATTATATATATATATATATATAATTGTGATCGAAAATCTGTATTTATATCTTAAATTTTTATCTATATACTTTTTCTATGTGCCCATTCATGTACAACCATTATTGTAAATTGTGTTATTCTGTGTCTATAGGCAAGCCTTGGAAGGTCAGATAGTAAAAATAAAAAAATTGAGTACTGTACTATTATTATTATTGTCATTATTATTACTATTATTATTATTATTTTATTGTCATTATTATTATTATTATTATTATTATTATTATTATTACCGGACTATTACTATTTAGATTACTATTATTTATTAGTTCCTCAGTTTACATGATAATTCCAATACAATTCCTTCATAGGTATGATCACTGTGTGCTACTCAACTGAGCCGTAGACTAAGAAGTAACTTAGACATACCAGCTTATAGCTCTCTCTCTCTCTGCCTATTGTTTTGAGAATTTTGTTAATATCCTTTGGAATCACTTTGGCTTCTGAAGGGACTGATCGTACAAATTAATTTTTAGATCAATTTTTTATTTCGTAAAAAAGTATTTATCATTACGGGTTAATGGTGAGGGTAACTTTGGAATTGAACCTCAAATAAATATTCAACCCTCTCCTTATATTCCCCTTTTTTCCCTTTGTATCGTGCTTGTTCTCCTTGTGTTATCTCTGCTCTCCTGGTCGTCCCCTTGTTTTCCTTATATCCCTCTTGATCTCCTGTATTCTTCTTATTACCCTTAACTTATATTCCCAATATTACCATTTTACTCCCCTTCTTCTTCCTCTCTTTCCTTTGTTCTCCTTGTCACAGGTCAGTGATTTTCTGCTCATCACTAGGCCTATTCTAGGGTTAAATCCTTTGAAAATCTAGTAGTACGGAAGTGCACATAATTTAACTATTGCATTATTGAACATAAGTTATAACAACTTATATTTTATCCCAGATATTCGTTTTATAGGTAATTTATCTTTTCAAATACCTTTAACTTCAACATGTTTATGTATTTCCGTATATAATTCTTCAATTATTGATTTTCTAATAATTAGAAATAGTAGAGTTTATGATGCCGTAGTATTTTAATGAGTGTTAATGCTACTTCCATTACAACTGTCTTTATTTGAATTTGATCAACATTTTTAATTTTCCGATATGCCGTTACCCTAATTTGGCCTAATATATAATTTTATTTTAATGTCCGTCTATGCTTATCTGATACAATTGTGTTAAGTTACACATAAATGCATTTGTGTATTGTACCAGATAAGCATAGACGGACATTAAAATAAAATTGAAGACATTATTACAAAAACAGCCCTAGTAATTTTTAATGAAATTGAGTTAAGGACACATTTGCTACTATTTCAAATGTTTATAGACTCCAAAAATGACACATGTCAGGTGCAATAGCCACAAGGATAAACACCAGTTGTACGGAAATAGCTGACATGTGTTGTTCTATTTATTTTTATTGTTCTTCTGAAAAATAGCAATTTTGACTAGGGTTGTTTTTGTAATAATGTCTTCAATTACATGTGAGTGCATTCACATGCTCCGAATTAAGTGCCGCTATACGTTTAGTAACAATGTTTCCTGCATCACTGAACACGAGAAAAAAAAACTTTCTTTTTCTGTCAAGTACTCCTCCACGATTGTTCAATTTAAATCCAAATGTTCACAGATATCGAAATAAACCATGAACAAAGAAAGGTGGTTCCTATTATTAATTTATTCTGAATTTAATGTGTTTAATATTGAACAAATTTATAAATACACTCTTAAAATTTTATCATAAAAATATTCTATTAAATTAAAATATCTTTATTTGGCTTTCACATCATTGCTTATATTATTTAAACTTTCGAAGTTACACTTTCCCAATATCATGCAATTATAAAATACAGTTGGAAAGTGCTTCTAAGTTTTCATTAGAAAATATAGTTTGCACATGTTACGTTCATTTATTCCGACCCGTTTTCATAGTATCAGTGTTATATATACTTCATTTATAATATAGCAAGTTCACTAAAATCCTTCTGCTGGTCGTAGATATTTGCTTTTTAAATCCGGAAGTATTTGCAAATGGTTATTTGCGTAGTCGTTTTCAGATGGCGGGAGGCTGTAACAAACCTTAGTTGTAATCGCGCCGCCAGATGCCACTCTGATCCACAGGACGTGGTTCTCCTTTAATAAGGAAACAGCCGCTATGTGGACTCGGCTTCAAACAGACCACTTTGTGTTTGTGTGCGAATTAAAGTGGCGCTCCGACAATGCGAAATCACGCACCAAAGATTATTACTAGGAATTGAGTGTCAGACGAGATCTGTGATATCTGAATGTTTTTTTCTGGTGGGGGGAGGTGCAAAGTCTGAATGAGGTGCCGCAGTGATTTAATCTCCACTAAATGAGAGACACGCGCTACTCTCTCCCTGGTAACTACCCTCCCAAACCCTTCTACGCAACGGGATGCTTAGAAACATGAACATATCTTCAGGGAATTCGTGCAAACCATGTTATATACATTCAAGTTGTTTGCTTGGCACAAATATTGAAATACATTCCATGTTTTCCCGCAACTAAATGTGCTCTGTTTTTATGCGTGATTAATAAATAGTAAAGAATCTCAAACACTCCGGAGATTTCATCGTAATACATAATTTAAAATGTTTAGTACATTATTTAAACTATATTTTAATATTGAACTTTGTCTACCAAAGTAGAAGTGATCTGATTAATTTTAATTATCATCCACGTTGCCTACAGCCAAAAATTAGGCAATATCTATCCGTTTCAATTTATCCAGTGAATGTACATATCTTTACTGCATTCGTCGTTTTATGTGGAATCCTATGATATGAATTCACGTCGATAAGTTTATCTCTTCATTTAGCCTTCAACTATCTCTTCCCTTGAGCTAATACATAGACAATTACGTATTTTTTTCATTATGCGACTATTTTTCACTTGTTGTTGACATGACTCTTTAGCGTTTCCAACATTTAACTTTAATCTAAAAAAATAAAAAGTATTAGGTTGTTCAATAATTATTTTATCCGCTTTCATAACGTAAAATGAAACATAACAATATTGAAACGATAATTCTAATGACCAACTTTACCGCACTGAGTGTCGTAAAGTAATAATTTTCACATTAATGGTAACATTTTCACAATTCACTTTTTCGCTTAAAAAAAACTAACAGTTGTGTATATTTATTGATGTCCACGTTCTTTTTCAGTGAGATCGTAAACCGCAGCATAGAATGAGTCCATAGACAACTCATTTCTCCTTTTACTTTTCATTGACAAATATGCCAGCATTACCTTTTCAGAAACATTATCTAACATTTCTTTCCTTACACCACTGTTGAGACTTCTCATATTCCTCTTCATACCTCTGTTGCGATTTTGGTGGAATTAATATATCAATAGCGGAATTTGCTGCTAATTCAATATCATTAACACTCATATTTGTAATATTTGTGTTGACTAGTCATGGTAAGAATACCGACAACACAAGTGCAGCACTTAAACATGGTGCTAGTTTCGGCCCAAGACTTTATAATAAAATTACAAACCATTTTCCAAATTTGAAATATTTTAAAATTTAACTTTTTAAAAAAGAAACTTATAAAATTATTCATGATATATAATACTAACAAATATGTGTATTTTTTACCTCTTCATTTCTGTCGACTATATTCATGTTTTTATTGAATATCACTGGCTTCTGTTTGATTATTAATATATTACATTAAATGTGTTTTTATTTATTTTTCTCTTTCTTCTTCTTTTTTTTTTTTTTTGCTTTTGTGTGTTATTTATCGGTTTGGATTAAGTTAATTACTGCATTTAGTAAACTGTCTCTGTAAATTTTATGTTATAGTACTGGCTAAGACCATGCCGTACACGAGTCTGGTTCTTACTGTAGTAGCTAGAAACATTTTTGTTTTATAAACTTAATTTGTACTCAATTTGCTAGCTAAATAAAAATAAATAAATAAAATAATCATTCTTCAAATATTTCTCGTACAAGACCCCTACATGAATCGATCACCTACAAAAGCAAAGCATTAAAAATGTTACATTTAGACAATATTCAATTTTACATTATTTTTTTTATCAAAGCGAATAAAACTTTATACGATACACATGTCGTAAATTCATATCGCAATACTCGCTGGTTAACAAACTCGTATTGCAAAATGAAACGTTACGACATTAGCATTGTAAATAGCTATTACATACTTTGGTGGTGTCTGGTATTTAGAAAAATAACTAAAGACGTCTAATAAACAGAGAAGAAAACGAAACTCTTTGTGTTAGGGACGATTCCTTTTTATCATTCGACGCGACAGAAAGTTAATGCTACAGCATCTCAAATGTCGGGAACAAACTGTCTTACGTGTGTTTATAACACAATCTAGTATATACAGTCACGAAGCTCAATACGTAGTAAATATGCATCCATAGATAGTTGCTAAACACTAGGATCGCTAATATCGCTCCATTACAGACAATGCGAAATAGTACCGGTAAAGACTATAGTTCCTAGCACCCTCACAACTCAAGCTTCGTAACTGTATATACTGGTACATAACTTACTCTAACGTCAGACGAACAGTGTCTATGGCTCAGAATTAGCTCGCTGGTCTTGTATCAAGACGGCCCTGGTTTGATCTCCGTCCATGTCGTGATGGATTTTGTAGTGGACAAAGCAGACATTGTAGAGGGTTTTTCTCGGGGTGCTCTCGTTTCCGTCTTGCAGTGGACCAATACTCTCCACCTCCCCCTCATTTCATCTATCATTTCTAACAGCTAAAATTAGACTGACATGAAGTTTTGGAATTAAAACAGATTTTCGATGCTGTGATAGAATTTAAGTGCATGAGGGTCCGAGCCCTGGAGCTCGTCAGGTAGGCTACTAATTCATTTATTCAGAGTGTTCTGCCCAAGGGCCGGTCTTTCATTGCAAACCTATCTTTCTCCAATCTTTCCTATTATCTGCCTTCCTCTTTGTCTCCTCATATGATCCGTATATCTTAATGTCGTATATCACCTGAAATCTTCTTCTACCCCGAACTCTTCTCCCGTTTACCATTGCTTCCAGCGCATCCTTCAGTAGGCAGTTACTTCTCACAATCCACCAGTGACCCAACCAATTCCTTTTCCTCTTCCTGATCAGTTTCACCATCATTCTTTCTTCACACACTCTTTCCAACACAGCTTCATTTCTTATTCTGCCTGTCCACTTCGCACATTCCATTCTTCTCCACATCCTCATTTCAAATGCTTCTATTCGTTTCTCTTCACTTCGTCGTAATGTACATGCTTTTGCCCCATAAAATTCCGCCCTCCACACAAATCACTTAAATAGTCTCTTCTTTAGTTCTTTTTCCAGGGTGCGTAGAAGATGCTTCTTGTTCTATTGAAAGGAGTCATTACTACCCTCCTCTTTATTTCCTGACAGCAGCTCATGTTACTGCTTCTGAGGTTGAAATCTGGCTTTGAAGACAGAGAGAGAATAGCTCATCTGTCAACATCAGATTCACAAATTCCACAAGAAAAATCACATTATATTTGCCAAAAAATGGGACATCCAAGGAATCTAAAAAAATCATGTTGTGCCTCTGGTGGAACAAAAATTATATCCTTCACCATGAATTGCTACCAAGGAACCAAACGATCACTGCTGCTATGTATGGCGAAAAACAAAGGAGACTCGTCGCCGTTGAAAATAACCAACCTGGACGTACAGTGTTGTTACTGCATCATAATGCACGTTCATATTCGGCAAGATTGACCAGAGCAGCTATTGAAAAAATCGGATGGGAAACTATACCGTATCCTCCCTATTCTCCCGACCTTGCACCTTCAAATTTTAACCCATTCTGTTCTCTCCTTCTCTAATCACATCCAGGGACAAATATTTCCTGATGAAGACGCTCTTGACACTTGGCTCACTGATTTCTTCAACTCAAAACCACAGCAGTTCTGCAGGCGTGACATCCATCGAACTCCTATAGCACGAACGGAACCTGGTGAACCTTGATGGCGAAACCAATTCTATGGACGTTTAGGTGTGGAAGGGGTAACGCTTGTTCAGTCTCGCTTGCATCTCGTCATTGTAACATCGGCCGGTAGCCGACCCTACACCACTCTACTGTTCTCTCCCTCCAAGCTTCACCAGGTTCCGCACGAGCTATATCTGAACTTAGTCAGAAGGTCATCATTGACACTGAGGGTGCTATCCATAGCCATTTTGCTAGCCCGCGCTATGAGCGTGCTAAAGTAGCCCCGGCTATCGACTGATTACTTGTACAGGATTCATATCATATCATATCGCTAACACTGGTTTATGAATAAGAAAAACGTTAGTTCGCTGATCATCCACCGGAAGCCCGCGCTTAGAATGTCTATGAATCTGGCCCTTAAGGACAGTAGATTACCGACTGAGTGAGTGAGGATTGTTAGTGCAATATTATGGTGTTAGTGATGTTATTGTAATACTATTAAATGAATAAAAGTACTGAAAAACGCTGCGAATTTATGCACCAAGCCAATAACTTAAATACGAGTCCATTATTTTTTTTTCAGGAATCCGCCCCTGAGCACGAGTTCTACTCTTTCAGGGGCGAGCTAAAGTTTTTCTGTATATATTATATTTTATGTTACAATTATTAGCAAAATAATAAATAAATAAAATAAATATAAAATAAAATTGAATTAAATGGGGATGTTGATATTTACGGTAGGCTATTTTCAAGGTGCAGAAGATATAATTTATCTGCAGTAAATAATTTTCATAACGGGTTGAAAATAATCGTTTCATTTCCAATTTTTTATTATGAAAAATCATGAATGTAAAGATTTAACCTTTGTATACATACAGTATAACCTAATAAAGAAATTATATTTGTGTTCCCAAAGTATTAAAACTCTTAGAAAACATCTGAGGAATGTTTTGAACAGGCAAAATGCGTGTCATGTTTCAACTGTGAACTGTGTGAATGTGTGTCTGTGCTCGTGTGCGCGACGCAATATGCCTCGAATCCATCCACGAAACGATTTCTTTTTCACGTCTTTTTATTTTTTCTCCAACTGTCATCTGTATAGGGCACACACTCCTATAATACAATTGCGGTTGTGACGACGCAATATAAAATAACTGCCCGTGAAATTAAAGCCGAAGTACGTGGGTTCTTCCACCCCTATAAAACTAACACGTCACTTTAAGGGTCTTCATTCATCTCTGTAAAACAAACCAAACAACTTTGCAATCCCAAACACTCGTTCCGACTCTTGTGTTGCTGGATTTAGAGAATGAAAATAGACCTCTCTATTGTTCACTTTAACGATGTGATATTACACGATTCTTTCAGATTAGTCAATAAAAAGAAGAAACAAAAAAGCATAAACCCTCAGTGTGGTATAAATTGGATTTACATTCTTAACTACACTGCCAAGAGAAGACGGATAAAGTTATTACACAGCGAGACTTTCATCAAATAAGAGAGCAATAGGCACTCAAGTGTTGCAACTGTTGACAATTCCGACTTTTTATTGGTAGTACCATATTCTAAAATCTGTGTCAAGAACGTCATCAAGAGCAGAAGATAAAAACTTAAAAAATATTTCAATTCTAAATAAAGTATGATTACTCGCTTAAGGACACCATTAAAAATTATTAATATATTATTTTTAAATTAAATAGATTTATATGGATTCATTCAACAGTTATACATACAAATGTATTACAGTAACAGAATTTTCACATAAATCCAGTGCACGGGTCTTTTGACCGTACGTGTTTTGCAGAATAGGTCCTACTTTGTAGGTTGCGCCTCCCTCACCTACAATTAGAATCTAACCACTCTCCACAAAACACATAGATTAATTAATATGCAAGTGGTAGGCTATAAACAAAACACATTATATCATATAACCTATACCCTAACAGTGGCGCCAACTTTTATGGGCTCGTGGGGCCCGAACACACCCAATAATTTGTCGTATTATTATTATTATTATTATTATTATTATTATTATTATTATTATAGTAATGAATAAGCCCATTTAGCACTACGCAAAGTACTTAGAGGCGTTTCTTTGCCCATAGTTCACTCATTCTTTGGCTGTGGGCTTCTTTTCTCTCTTCAGTCCACGTTGTTTCAGTCTTATTCGTCGGTGTTTCTCTTTGTCAGCTTGCCATTTTATAAACGTTGATTTCAAAGATCTCTCTGTTTAAGATATCTTCTTGTGTAATTCCTGCAATTTAAGTCATTTTTTTATTTCGGCAATCCATTTTAAAGTATCTGTTTGTGCTTTATTCATATTTTCATAAAATTCAACTATTTGTCACCATTGTGGAGAACGATTAGCACGTCTGACCGTGAAATAATTGGGTCCAGGTTCAAATCCTGGTTGGGACAAGTTATATGGTTGGGAGTTTTCCCTCAACCAACTGGAATATAATTGCTGGGTAACATTCAGCGTTGGACTTCGGACTCATTTCGCCATCATTAATTCACATATAATCATTATCCATACAATAGCCTGGGTTGAGCTCACTGTACGGTCGTTTTGGCTACAAGTATCATTCACAGAATAGGAGTGGTAAGCATAATAAACCACCGTCTGCAATGTAATCCTTCGGGTCATTTCTTAGAAAAAAGTAATGTCGGTATACGTTGATACATGAACATACATTACATCAGCTACTATAATTATTGGAACGGTGAGTCCAAAACTCTCTAAGTTATCATATTTATTTTATGAAAGCTATTTTTCTATTAAATGGATTGTTTAAAGCGCGGTTCATCAAATGATACTAAGAAAAATTCAATTTCACTCTCTCAACACATATTTTGAAAGCGTTGTAATATCAAGTGACATCAATATAATTCAAAGTCCAGAACGTGGGTAATTATTGATTTTCACTTCAGTACATTCCATGTTTAATGTTTAATCTCCCCTTGGAAATATTGCGCTGGTATTTTTTAAGATACATACACTCGATTGTTGGCTTTAATAAAGTCTGAGACGGAGTGTGAGCCATTGAAACTGATTTTTCGATTGTTTTTGTAATTTTCGCAATAATGTCGTTCCTCTTCTGTATGTCTATCTAAAAATTAGGTGAAGAGTCGCGGAAAATGGGACTTGATGATTGCAAGATTGCAGGGACCTGGTGCAGAGGCTGGAGACTGTACGTTTCTATGTTAATTTAACGACGATTTCTTAATAAAATACTATGACATGAAAAGGGAAACAGAATTTTCGTGATGGAAACCTGCACATGCATAGATGGCTTGACTTTAGGATTCAATATGGCGGGTACAGGCGAGGAAGGTGTACGGACACTTTCGTTGTTGAACCATATTCGGAATTTAATAATTCGCGATGGTCCCACCACAGATACTACCTCTATCGATCTCAATCGGAATACGATAATTTGCGGTGGCCTACCACAAATGAGAAGGTCTCTTGTTGTCGATCCTAAGCCAGAATTTAGTAATTTACCATTACCAGCCACAGAAGGACCGAATTTACTAACTTGCAATGGCCGACAGAAAAATTGTGACAGGGGAGTCGAAGCAAGGACTAAGACCAACCTAATTAGTCTACTTATTTAAATCTGGCTAATGGAGATATTTGCTCCGGAGTTAGGAATGCTAAAGGGAGTGCTTGGGTACATTATCGAAAAATTTAAGTTGACCAGAGCATCGTTAACAGACTGAAAATGTATCATTGCTGGAGTAAGGATGGACTTATTTCCTCCCCAAAGTAAGGTCTAACAACAAAGTAGTTCAGAAGCAAACGCCATAAACAATCTGGATTGCCGAAACACCAGGTTCTTGAAACCTGCCCACTTTTATATAGCTTCGAATAGGATCTTAGGTTCTAGCCACCCTAGAAAGGGAAATGAAAATTAGCCAACTGAAATTTGGGGAAGCTTAACTAAGAGAGAGAAAATGTAGGTGCAGAGAAAGAGGGACAGAGAAGAATTTTAAAACATTTCAGGAAGTGTTCTTTAGGATCACTTACTTGCTTGTGGGAAAGCTGTGTCAGTTTGCTGACATTCAGGGTGAGGAGCAAAGAAGGTGTACCAGTGATCTTAAAAGGTACTTAAAAAAATATATAAATATATGCCAGCTATAACGGCATATATATATAACTGCTGGGGGATCATCGTCCTAACCACACGTTACCTCTATTCTGGTTGGATGATCGTCCACCTCTGCTTCGGCATGTGGGCGTGAGGCCAGCAGCCGGCTGGTCGGTCTAGGCCCTTCACGGGCTGTAGCGCCACGGATTATATATATATATATATATATATATATATATATATATATAGTCGGCCTCGGTAGCATAGTTGGTATAGCGCTGGCCTTCTGTGCTCGAGGTTGCGGATTCGATCCCGGCTCAGGTCGATAGCATTTAAGTGTGTTTAAATGCGACAGGCGCATGTCAGTTGATTTACTGGCATGTAAAAGAACTCCTGCTGGACAAAATTCCGGCTGATATAACCTCTCCAGTTGCGAGCGTCGTTAAATAAACCATAATTAATATATATATATATATATATATCATCGAGTTGATAATCTGAGAAGGCTATGGATGAAATGTAGATCATATTACAACCTACCATAAATGTTTCTTAGAAAATTTGGCTGTACAATTCACTTCTCATCCACTATCTTCATAATATCATAAAGTAATTTTCTAGTTGTACAATTCTAAGATAGGTACATACTTTCGCAAAATAAATAAATAGATAATTAAATAAATAAATAAACAACAAACAAATAAATAAATAGGTAATTAAATAAATAAGTAAACAACAAACAAATAAATAAATAGGTAATTAAATATATCACTAACCAAGAGAGAGAGAGAGGGAGAAAGAAAAATAGAGAGCGACAAAGGGAAAGGAAGATAGAAAGAAAGAAAGAAAGAAAGAAAGAAAGAAAGAAAGAAAGAAAGAAAGAAAGAAAGATACTGTATAAGATGGATCTTTCAAAATGTATGCTCTTTAGTTTTTTGGTAATGTTGTATGCTGATGACACGGATTCAAATTTCTGATTCTTTTGAAGTACCCTTGTTTCCCTTACCAACACTTTACAAATCCTCCGTCAATATTTTGTTTATCGCTTCAGTGGTACAGCCAGTGCCAGCGTTTTTGTCTTGTGTTCTTAAGTAAAAAGCCAGTCAGTGAGCACTTATTGCCAGTGCAGATGAGAACGGTACCACCCAACACGTAACTTAAGCAATTTGCCAATCACAGTTGTCAGTCTTATTGGCCATTGATTGCGTCAAAGGCAAGACACTCGCACTTTGCGTTTTTGGGATGTGTCCTTGAGTACACTGTCCAGTCAGTGGCATCTGTTACCACTTCGGCTGAGAGTGGTATTATCTCCTAAACAGATGTGCCGTCAGCAACCTGCCAATAACAGTTGGCAGTTGCGTATAGACTGTGGCAGAGATAAGATACTCGCGCTCAAAGTTCCCATTACTTATTTCACGCGCTAGAAACGATGGCCTTGGCTATAAATATCCGACTTGACCAGTCAACATTGTAACATATTCTTAGGCACTTAGCTTGGATTTTATATTATTTGGGCAGTTAGTCGGGTTGCAAATAGATTTGACAGAGGAATGCCAAATGTTGATAGTTTTCAACGTTTCGGAATAACTAGGTGGGTCAATTTTTAGGGACATACTTATGTAAAAAAAGGACTTCAGACATGTAGTAGAGGAGGCAAGACCTGTCCTGTGACTCTTATCATGTGCCGTGGCTGTATCACCAATGAGTATGGAGGGAAAAGATAGATTGTAGTCTGAGATGAACTTCCGTTCGGTAGATTAGTATAATATTAACTAGAGATGAAAAAATCTAGCTGCCGCTCTCGCTCGCTGTGTTCGTTGCATTTGTATTTCGAGTCTCGCTCATCATTCTCGAAATAGCATTTGGTCGGCGTGGAAAGATTTCGTAACTTTGAATAACATACAGGGTAAATTAGGGTCTGTTGGACAGTCGGGCATGTTGGACACTTTGTACTTTAACGTGTTACCTCGCCACTTGTGGGCACCACATTCTGCTAGAAGTCAATGACGGAAGTAGCCCCACTCGTTGCTATTTTCGTCATTGACTTCTAGCAGAATGTGGTGCCCACAAGTGGCGAAGTAACACGTTAAAGTACAAAGTGTCCAACATACCCGACTGTCCAACACACCCTAATTTACCCCATAATTGAAATAAATAACATTATAAATGTTTAAATGAGACAAAAAGACAAAACAGAACGGTGTCTTAGTCATCAAAATGTTCTGGTTCTTTTATATGATGTTACCTATTGTTAGACCTATATAAATAGAAAAAAAAAACAATTCTCAAATAAATTTGCATTTCTAAGAAACATAAAACATAACATTAATATCTTTTTACTTGAGATTGCACAATCGATATTAAAAATATGAAAAGAAAATTCCTAGCCTTTTAATAAGGGCCTAGTAATTAAATAAAGACTGAAACGGATTATTATACACTGAAAGACAGAAATGATGTTTCAAATAGGCTATTTTATTGTTTATACATTACAACAGTTGCCAAAGTAGATAAAAGTTCAGTCAGGTATAAACAACTATGGTGATTCAAGGCTGCTTGACTTCGAGACTTCGGGAGTCATCAATATCGAGGCTCGGAACTCTCGCGTCAAGGACGCGACGTATACAATATTGTCGTGCGGGGTTTCGGCTTTGCGGGCGCTGATAGTCTCGCTTTCTGGATCGTTGTTCGTATCTAATATTAACCTTCATGAAACAAACTCTCTTTCTGATAGCTCAATCTCTCCCTTCGGCACAGAACACATGCCTGTTCTCGTCTCCACATCAGTAACTCACATCTATTGCAGTCATAAATGTAACCCACTCTGTTCGGTTTTATAGCAAGTTTTCCTTAAAATAGACACAATAGATTTTTATTGTGGACTTGACATTTTTTGAGAAGGTACATCTCATTTGTAACATTTAAATATATTTCGATTTCTTGACTCGGTATTATATCAACTATACTTTCTATCAAATCAGATTCCATGATCTTGCCTCAAATGAATAAATGAATAAGTTATCCTTTATGTTCGTCACTTTTCTCGATACAAAGTTTCCCCGGGAACACATTGTTCTTGTTCTTTGCAGTTTCTGTGGAAGATAGAGAATCTAGTAAGGCAGAAGGAAGGGGCGGCATTGTTCCATTTAGAAGACATCTACTTCTGTCTCTGCCTCAGAAAGTTGTTTACTCAGAGTGTGTAAGATTGATCTTCTAAAACCTCAATTGTTCAAATAGCTATTTTGTATGAGTTTATATCTCTAACTCCTTCCGTGGAGGGAATTCACTGGCGTTTCCATAGAATCTTCTTTCTTTCTCTTAGATGATTTTCTTACAAAATGAACGTGGCCCACTTTCAGAATGTCAGCACTCAAGATGACAGATTGAGAAACTGACCTCACTATGAAGTGATCAGCGCTCTAATGTCGTAGAGAGAGATGGGAGAGAAAGTAAATGGGAGTGTGAAAAAGAAATAAAAATGGAGAAATGAAACAAAACACAGAAAGAAAGGAAGAATGAAAGAAAGAAAATAAGAAAGAAGGAAGAGGAAAGGAAAGAAATTAACAAACAAAGAAGAAAAGAAAGAAGCAAAACAGAAACATGAACATAAAAACACAGAAGAATAGAGAGAGAAACGGACAAAAAGGAAAAGTAACAAAAATAAGTGGCAGGATTTAACTAAATTCGTATGAGTGTGTTTAGCATCTATGCAGGAATTATGATGATGGAATTATAATAAATAAATACACATTTTCTGTAACACTTAAGTGTGTCTAAGAATGAAATGGAATAAGCTATAAGTAACTGTCAACGATATAATAACAATAATAATAATAATAATAATAATAATAATAATAATACATGGTTAAAAGAGAAGTTTTATACAATATTCTTATTGAATTTGGTATTCCCAAGGAACTTGTTCGATTAATTAAAATATGTCTCAGTGAAACGTACAACAGAGTCCATATAGGGGAATTTCTGTCAGATGCTTTTCCAATTCACTGCGGGCTGAAGCAAGGAGATGTACTATCATCTTCACTTTTTATCTTCGCTCTAGAATATGCCATTAGGAAAGTTCAGGATAGCAGAGAGGGTCTGGAATTGAACGGTTACATTGGCTTCTTCTCTTTGTGAATGACGCGAATATGTTAGGAAAAATCCACAAACGATTAGGGAAAAAATGGAAATTTTACTTGAAGCAAGTAAAGCGATAGGTTTGGAAGTAAATCCCGAAAAGACAAAGTATATGAATATGTCTCGTGACAAAAATAATGTACGAAATGGAAATATAAAAATTGGAGTTTTATCCTTTGAAGAGGTGGAAAAATGAAAACACCTTTGAGCAACAGTAACAAACATAAATGACGCTCGGGAGGAAATTAAACGCAGAATATATATTTGCACAATGCCTGTTATTATTCGGTTGAGAAGCTTTTGTCATCTAGTCTGCTGTTAAAATATCTGAAAGTTACAATTTATAAAACAGTCTTATTACCAGTCGTTCTGTATGGTTGTAAAACTTAGACTCTCTCTTTGAAAGAGGAACAGAGATTAAGGGTGTTTGAGAATAAGTTCTTAAGAAAATATTTGAGGCTAAGAGGGATGAAGTTACAGGAGAATGGAGAAAGTTACATAACTCAGAACTGCACGCATTGTATTCTTCACCTGACATAATTAGGAACATTAAATCCAAACGTTTGAGATGGGCAGGGCATGTAGCACATATGGGCGAATCCAGAAATTCATATAGAGTGTTAGTTGGGAGACCGGAGGGAAAAAGACCTTTGGGGAGGCTGAGACGTAGATGGGAGGATAATATTAAAATGGATTTGAGGGAGGTGGGATATGATGATAGAGACTGGATTAATCTTGCACAGGATAGGGACCAATGACGGGCTTATGTGAGGGCGGCAATGAACCTGCGGGTTCCTTAAGATCCATAAGTAATAATAATAATAATAATAATAATAATAATAATAATAATGATAATGATAATGATAATGATATTGATACTTACTTACTTACTTACTTACTTACTTACTTACTTACTTACTTACTTACTTACTTACTGGCTTTTAAGGAACCCGGAGATTCATTGCTGCCCTCACATAAACCCGCCATTGGTCCCTATCCTGAGCAAGAATGATAATGATAATGATAATAATATGTACCTTAAAACAATGTTTTAATCCTACTATTATTCTTGAGTCACAAACAATTGCATATAATTTGTTAGACATTAAGGGCCCAGACCGACCACATGACTACCGGCTTCACGTCCATACGCCGAAGCAAAGGTAGACGAACATGCAACCAGAATGGATGTCTTGTGGTTACCATGATGATTCTTTTAGTCGTTATAACTGGCTTTCGTAACTGGATATCGCTACCTATTTTAGATTCCCAAGTGCACCACGATGCTGGTTAGGCCCCTGTTTCATACACTGGCCGAAATTTCATGAGAAAATTTCTTCCTCCATAACTCGAATCAGCGCGCATTCCTTAACGCCAGTCCTAGACCACGACACCACGGGACGGGACGAAATGGAGTTTTCATTACGATAATTATATATATATTAGTCTACTGAATAATTGAAAGGTAAAAACTGATCTATTATATGAATTCCTGATATGTTTCTCCTTCATGTAGACATTCTTGTCTGCTTCACACGAAATTCGCATTAACACGTTACAATTCCTCTTTTTAAATACGTCTAATTACCTGTGAGTCTTTTTCGCCATCGTGGAAGGACTGCAATATCCATTCACAATATCGTTGATCGAAGTCACGTGGTATATGTTGCTGTGCTAATGGCGTTTTATATGCTTAAGATGCAATAGTTTTGTAGCTATGTAAATAGACATTTGCTGAGCAACACGTTTCAATGATTTTCATACTGTATGTGAACGTTCAAAAATTGCACCAATTTCATCAATTTTCTCTTTTACGCAACAGATTTACGTCCGTGAAACTCCTCTTCCAAGTAGGTTATGTATACAGAATGAATCGTAAGTAATGTCATTAATTTCAGGGGGTTATTCATTGAGATATTTCAAACAAAAAGTTAGTACAATTTTTCTCTCTTTTGCTTCTTTTTCGAGATAAAACTGTTTTATATTAAAATTTCATAGCGTGTTTTGGGAAAGCAATTGATTTAATTCTCAATATACTCAGTGAGTTTAAGGGAGTAGTATATGATAATAATAAACGAATGAAAGAAGTTTAGTTTTGACCTTTAAATGTGCAGAAATTTGACACGAACCAGTGTAACGTTTCGTTCTTCAAAGGAATTTTACAATGTTAAATTTGTTCGGATCAAATTTGTGCTCATTTAAAGGACAAAACTGAAATTGTTTCAATCATTTATTATCATAATACATTGCTCTCTTAAATTGACTGAGTACATTGAGAATTCAATCAATGGCTTTCCCAAAACACGCTATCAGAAGTCTCATATAAAGCAATTTTTATCTCGAAATGTAAGCAACATCGACCAAAATGGTATTAATTTTTTATTGGAAATATCTCAAAGAATAATCCCCTGAAATTAATATTACGAGGGGGATCCAGGAAATAACGACCGTTCGCGCATACCCGCCGCGCAGCTGACTCCCCTTCCTTGTTTGAAGGTCAACTGGCTTCCTTAACATGTGTTCTCATAATGTTGTGAGTACTGGTTGCAACAAGTCGCCATTGTGCATTTTGTGTTACTTCAAAATGAACGACGTGATTGATAATCCCGCCGACTGTGAGGTGAGGAGAGTGATTCGATTTTTGAATGCCCGACATTTGAAACCTGCAGAAATTTACCGGCAATTGAAAGAAGTGTATGGTGATACTGTAATGAATGAAAGAAATGTGAGAAAATGGTGCGAAATGTTCAACAATGGGCGAATAAATGTCCACGATGAAACTCGACCCGGACGCCCATCACTCATCACAGAAGACCTGAAGACTAAAGTGGACGACAGAATCTTGCAAGACAGGCGCACATCACTCGCCGAATTGCATATTGCCTTTCCTGACATTTCTCGTTCTTTGCTTGGTGAAATTGTGTCGCAACATCTTGGATACCACAAAATCTGTGCCCGCCCGCACACTGCTGCTTCACCTCGAGAATTGCTGGATCAATTCGGTTGGGAAATCTTTGATCATCCGCCCTATAGTCCAGACCTTGCTCCTAGCGATTTTCACCTTTTCACTAAGCTGAAAGACTTTCTAGGTGATACGCGTTTTGGAAGTGATGAAGAGTTGAAGAAGACAGTGAACACCTGGCTTAATGAACTGGCGGCAGAGGAGTATAACACGGGAATTCTAAAGCTAGTGAACAGATACGAC